>NC_134397.1:199074898-199374898 GCF_050003625.1 Haematobia irritans | reverse complement strand
AATTGCCGAAAAAGTCAATTAATTTTATAATCAAATATATTTCTTATTTCTAATCAATTCTGTGATCACTTTCGTTTCGGTTGAAGCAATTTTAATTAAACAATTAATTTGAACAATTAACAAAAAGGACCTACACTCATGGCTGCCACTTGAACCAAAAATAATCTGCTAAAATTCGAAAATTGTCAAAATTTTGATTTGTATAGAAAATTTTGTCAAAACTTTATTTTCATTAGAATTGTTGCCATAATTGTATTTCTTTATAATTTTTTTCAAAAGTTTATTTCTATAGACATTTTGCCAAAATTGTATTTATATAGAAATTTTTGTAAGAATTTTATTTCTATAGAAACTTTGTGAGATATCTTTTAGTTGGAGAGGAATACTTTGCAAAATCTACGAAAGCATCAAGAATCCTACCAGTCTACCAAAGAGTGAAAAGTCAACCCTTTTTGGTAGAAATATACTGCAGAAGTCTACTCTGTGGCACTGGAACAAATTCTGTGATCACTTTCGTTTCGGTTGAAGTAATTTCAATTAAACAATTAATTTGAACAATTAACAAAAAGGGCCTACACTCATGGCTTATTTTGAAAAATTTTATTATTTTTTTTTTTCTTACAAAATTTTGTCAAAATATGATTTCAATAAAAAATTGTGATAAAATTTGGATGTCTATATAAAATTTTGTTTTTATTTCTATAGAAATTCTGTCAAAATTTTATTTGTATAGAGAATTTTGTCAAAATCTGGATTTCTATAAAAAATTATTTCAAAATTTGTATTTCTATGTAAAATTTTGTTAAAATTTCGATTTCTGTATAAAATTTTGTCAAAATTTGGATTTGTATAGAAAATTTTGTCAAATTTTGGATTTCTGTATAACATTTTTTCAAAATTTTATTTGTATAGACAATTTTGTCAAAATTTGGATTTCTGTATAAAATTTTGTCAAAACTTCGATTTCTATAGAAAATGTTGCAAATTTTTTGATTTTTATAGAACATTTTGTTAAAATGTTATTTCTATATATATATAATATTTATCAAAATTTTGATTTCTAGCGATCATTTTGTCAAAATTTTGATTTTTATAAAACAAATTTTCAAAATTTTAATTTCTATACAAATTTTTCCTAAAGGTTTATTTCTATAGACATTTTGTTAAAATTCTATTTTTATAGACAATTTTTTGAAAATTTTTATTTCTACATAAAATTTTGATTACTATAGAAAATTCTGTTAAAATTTTATTTCTATCGAATTTTTTTATTTCTATAGAATATTTTGTCAAAATTTTGATTCATATAGCAAATCTTGTGAAAATTTTGATTTTTATAGAAGATTTTGTCAAAAAATTTGATTCCATAGAAATGTTGTGTACTTCTATAGAAATTTTGTCAAAATTTTATTTGTATAGAATAAAGTTTTGTCAAAATTTTGATTACTTAGAAAATTTTGTTAAATTTTATTTCTGTCGAAATTTTTATTTTGTCAAAATTTTGATTCATATAGCAAATTTTGTGAAAATTGTATTTCTATAGAAATTTTGTCAAAATTTTATTTGTATAGAATAAAGTTTTGTCAAAAGTTTTTGATTACTTTAGAAAATGTTGGTAAAATTTTATTTCTATCGAAATTTTTATTATTTATTTTTATTATTTATTTATTTATTTTATTATTTATACAAATTTTGTCATAATTTTGATTCATATACCAAATTTTGTGAAAATTTTAATTTTTATAGAAGATTATGTCAAAATTTTGATTCCATAGAAATGTTGTGAAAATTGTATTTCTATAGACATTTTGTCAAAATTTTATTTGTTTTCAAAATTTGGATTTTTATAGAAAATATTGTCAAAATTTGAATTTTTATAGAAAATTTTGTCAAAATTTAGAATTTTATAGAAAACTTTGTCAAAATTTGGATTTTTATAGAATATTTTGTCAAAATTTGAATTTTTATAGAAAATTTGGATTTTTATAGAAAGTTTTATCAAAACTTTATTTTCTTTATATTCTATAGAAATTTTGTCAAAAGTTCATCTCTATAGAAAATGTTGTTAATATTTTGATTTTTATAGAACATTTTGTTAAAATTTTATTTCTATATATGATATGTAGATCATTTTTATCAAAATTTTGATTTCTAGCCATCATTTTGTCAAAATTTTGATTTTTATAAAACAAATTTTCAAAATTTTAATTTCTATAGAAATTTTTCCTAAAGGTTTATTTCTATAGACATTTTGTTAAAATTCTATTCTTATAGAAAATTTTTTGAAAATTTTTATTTCTACATAAAGTTTTATCAAAATTTTGATTGCTACACCCTCAAAAAAAATTGCTTCTCTAACATATGTTCCAAACATATTTTGCAGGAAGCACATATATTATTGGATATTGCCGAAACATTATTATGTTTGTTTTATGTGAACATATTATATGTTTGGAAGCATTTGGAGCCCAAAAATATTATATGCTTGGAAGAATTTTCTCCCCAAGAAGATTGTGCTCATTCCCTCACATAATTTTCACTTCCACGAAATTTTTAGTTCTTGGCACCTTTTCTATAATACAAATAATGTTGAAGAAATTATACAATTTTATAATTTTTTTAAATTTTACCTTTCGCATGGACGGAGAATCGAACCGGGAACCATGCAATTTGTAAGCCAACACACTACCACTGGGCTACGTAGCTGTTATAGTCACAAATAGACAATTATCGTTATAAGTTACATTTATATAGCATAGTTTGCAGCGCCCACGAGCCCATGCAAACATAAGATTATTTAACAGAAACATACATTTGTTAGCCACGTGGAGCAGTGGTTAGCATACGTTCCGATTTCTTTTACCGAATCAAGAAAAAAATTGTGCCCATAATGCCAAAATGATAAACAAAACACATGTCCATACATACATAAAATGCTGCTCTCAAGACGAAAACACATGCTGTTTATTTTTCAAATGTCTTCGAATACTCATTCTAATATTCAAATTAAATAATATTTAGATTTAAGCATATCAAATTTTTGACCTTATCATAAAACAGTTTTCCGAAACAACATACAAGCGGTTTCACAGAAATTGCTCTCTTTTCATTCTCTCGCTGTGTTATGTTGATATCTTTCGTCAACCCTCCCGGTTTCCATCTCTATTTCTTTCTCTATACTCTCTCTCTCTCTCTCTCTCTGTCGCTCTCTGAATAAAATATCACAACATATATATGTTTACTCGAAATTTGTAAATTTATATATGTTTACATTCACACATATTATTTTTATAAAACATTCATGCCCAAACATAATATATTCTAACATATTAATATATGTGTCCCAACCATTTAGTGTTAGTTTAGGAACATTGCATGTTTGTACTTAAATATATTGTGTTGTATTGTATATATCGGAACATATGAAAAACATATTTTTCTAACAGTGTATAGAAAGTTTTGTTAAAATTTTATTTCTATCGAATTTCTTATTTCTATAGAATATTTTGTCAAAATTTTGATTCATATAGCAAATTTTGTGAAAATTTTGATTTTTATAGATCGAATTTCTTATTTCTATAGAAATTTTGTCAAAATAAAGTTTTGTCAAAATTTTGATTACTTAGAAAATTTTGTTAAAATTTTATTTCTATCGAAATTTTTATTTTGTCAAAATTTTGATTCATATAGCAAATTTTGTGAAAATTGTATTTCTATAGCAATTTTGTCAAAATTTTATTTGTATAGAATAAAGTTTTGTCAAAATTTTGATTACTATAGAAAATGTTGGTAAAATTTTATTTCTATCGAAATTTTTATTTCTATAGAATATTTTGTCAAAATTTTGATTCATTTTTTGTGATGCTTCGCTAACTCTAATAAGAATAAGTGTTTAGTTATTGTAACAGATATCATTCCTTCCTGAAGAAGCATGCTTGCGCAATTCAAGGAAATTGAGAAATATTGAAGAAAAATAAAAATGCATATAGATCTCAAGCTCGAAAAAAACAGAAAAACTTTTATTTGAAAAATAAAGATCGAAAAAAACAACAAAAAGAGAAAATTTTGATTCTTATAGAAGATTTTGTCAAAAATTTGATTCCATAGAAATGTTGTGAAAATTGTATTTCTATAAAAATTTTGTCAAAATTTTATTTGTATAGAATAAAGTTTTATCAAAATTTTGATTACTATAGAAAATTTTTCAAAATTTTATTTCTATCGAAATTTTTATTTCTATAGAACATTTGTCAAAATTTTGATTTATATAGCAAATTTTGTGAAAATTTTGATTTTTATAGAAGATTATGTCAAAAAGTTGATTCCATAGAAATGTTGTGAAAATTGTATTTCTATAGAAATTTTGTCAAAATTTGGATTTTTATAGAACATTTTGTCAAAATTTTATTTGTATATGTTGTCAAAATTTTATGTTGTCAAAATTTGGATTTCATAGCATGGTTTTCCAAGATTTGGAGTTTTATAGAAAATTTTGTCAAAATTTAAATTTTTATAGAAAATTTTGTCAACATTTGGATTTTTATAGAAAATATTGTCAAAATTTGAATTTTTATAGAAAATTTTGTCAAAATTTGGATTTTTATAGAAAATTTTGTCAAGATTTGGATTTTTATAGAAAATTTTGTCAAAATATGGATTTTTATAGAAAATTTTCTCAAAATTTGGACTTGTATAGAAAATTTTGTCAAAACTTTATTTTCTTTCGAAATGTTGCCAGAATGTACATCTAAATATATAAATTTTTTCAAAAGTTTATTTCTATAGAATTTTTGTTAAAAGTTCATTCCTATATATTTTTTTTCAAAAAATTTATTTCTATAGGCATTTTGTCAAAATTTTATTTATATAGAAATTTTTGTAAGAATTTTATTTCTATAGAAACTTTGTGAGATATCTTTTAGTAGGAGAGGAATACTTTGCAAAATCTACGAAAACATCAAGAATCCTACCAGTCTACAAACAGTAAAAAGTCTACCATTTCTGGTAGAAATCTACTGCAGAAGTGTTGCAATGGTTAGCATGCCCACCTTGCATACACAAGGTCGTGGGCCCGATTCCTGCTTCGACCGAACACCAAAAAGTTTTTCAGCGGTGGATTATCCCAACTCAGTAATGCTGGTGACATTTCTGAGGGTCTCAAAACTTCTCTAAGTGGTTTCACTGCAAAGTGGAACGCCGTTCGGACTCGGCTATAAAAAGGAGGTCCCTTGTCATTGAGCTTAACATGGAATCGGGCAGCACTCAGTGATAAGAGAGAAGTTCACCAATGTGGTATCACAATGGACTGAATAGTCTAAGTGAGCCTGATACATCGGGCTGCCACCTAACCTAACCTCCCAGCAAAAAAAATTCGGAAGTTCTTCCACAGGCACAACTTTAAAAGCACTTCCAGAAGTTATTTATTTTAACTACCCATGAAGTTCTTTTAATTCAATTTTTTACAATTTGTTTTTTTCATACTTGTAGTGGGTAATTTTAACTTTCTTGCTTCAAATAGGTTAAAAACAGAGTAAGAATTCATAAAATGACACAAATCATTTAAATTTTGTTGAAAAAAAATGCTAAATCCACTCAGAAAATAATTGTGAATTTTTGAAAATATTTGAGGTCAAACGTTTCCGACAAGCGTTAGAATACATTAAAAATTATAAAAATTATTTATTTGAGAAAATATCACAGAATTTTTTAATTTACATCCAAAACATTGAATTTGCATCATACCTAAAGATGTGATTCTGTGCACCGGCTGTTGAAATGGAGGACTTCCGTCCTATGACAAGCCCATGTTAAATTCATCGCTTCTACGTCAATATTGCACCACTTCCGGATCAAAAAAGAAAATTTTCATTACTTTTTTGGAGACACTTTGTTTGCTGGGCTACTGCAGAAGTCTACACTGTGGCAATCGAACATTATTATTTTGGGTAGGCTGCACTAGAACAAAATTTTCCAATTTAATGGGGAAAGGTGTAAAATATGCAACACATTTTTCACTATTATTTACCCAGCAAAAAAATATGGAAGTTGTTCCAAAGGCGCAACTTTAAAAGCGGTTCCAGAAGATGCACTCCCAATGATGTTCTTTATTTTAACTACATAGGAAGTTCTTTTAATTCAATTTTTTATAGCTCGCTTTTTTCATATTTTTAATGAGTAATTTTAACATTATTTGTCTCAAATAGGTTAAAAACAGATTACGAATTAATAAAATGGTAGAAATTATTAAAATTTTGTCAAAAAAATTCTAAATCCATTCTAGAAAATTTGCGAATTTTTGAAAATATTTGAGGGCAAACGTTTCATTAGAAAGCATTAAAAATCGTAAAAAAAAATTATAAAAATTATTTATTTGGGAAAATATTACAATTTTTTTTTAATTCACATCCAAAACACTGAATTCGAATCACACCTTAAGAAGTGATGGACATTCAGTGCAATGGCTATTGAAATGGTGGGCATCCGTCGTTTGACAAGCCCATGTTAAATTCATCGCTTCTGTGCCAATTTTGCACCAACTTCGGATCTAAAAGGAACATTTTCACCACTTTTTTGGCGACGCTTTTTTTGCTGAGTATTGTATGCTTTATCGAATCTTTTTAAATCGAGTTGTTATTTTGGGAAGTCTTCATGGGTCGACAGAATTTCCAATATGCTTATAGAAAAATATTCAAGATTTTGAAAATAGTTTCGATAAGAAAGTATTAATGATGATTTTTGCCAACTATAAACTAAAGCCAAAATAAGAAAACATATCGTTGAACCAATTAAGTATTCGTTTGCTGGAAACGAGTAAGCGAAAATGTATTCAGTAACGAGAACTTGTAAAGAAATACTCATTATTTTCCTAATACTAATCAGTAGTTTGTCCAATGACGAGAAGTGATGACGATGTGAAAAATCCTAAATAGTGATTATTAAATTTTAATTAAAATATTAAAAATAGCCACAAATCCTTCTGTCTTACAAATTGGAGTAGAAATAGACGTCAACGTGATATTAGCTTTTTAATATTAATAAACGGTACGTAATATGGCTTATTATTATTATCAGTTCATTATATTCTGAATAAGTTACTGTATTTTTGCAGATTTTGATTCATATGTGTACATGCGATACAGAGTAAGTTTTTTGTTATGCCATATGCAGTTGTGGCTAATGAAGTTTAATTGTGTACACCTATTTTTCATTTAAATTTCAGCACAATATTTTACTATCATATATATCGTAATATTACTTGTATAAAACAATAATTTAATAAAGCTTTAAGTTACTAAATAAACGGATCATAATTCTAAATATTTATCATTTAATAAGTATTCCATTTTATTAGTATAAATAGCCAAAAACGTTTCTGAAGGAAATCTCAGCAAAGACTGAGTAGGTAGTTACGACGAACATTTTTTTTTAAAGAATAAATACTACACGCAAAGAAAAACGTTTGGAAAACGTGTACCGAAAACGTTTTTCTTTTGTTAGAGTTTTTTGAATTCCTCCGAAAATTTTAAACTTTTATCACCCAAAAAATTCGTTTGTTACAAAATTTTTATTTTTTCAATAAAAAAAATATTTTTGAACCAACAACACCGTCCATTTCCTTTATATCAAGCACTGTTCTTTTCTGATTTTAAGTCTTTAATAAGACAAATTTTACAGTTCATAGTAAAAATTTAAGTAATATGTAATGTTGAACTTTTTCTTTTGGGAATCTTCCGAATATATCTAAAGACTGTTATCCATAATCGAATTACTTGGGTTGCGGTAACACTTGCCGATGGCAAGGTATATTATTAAATATGTATATAATTCAGTTTGACAAATTTTTCTATATAAATAAAATTTTGGTAGATTATTTTTGCCGATATGGACCAATTTTTGTGCGGCTATATATAACTATAGACCGATATGGACCAATTGTTGCATAGCTGTTAACGGCCACACCCTCAAAAAAAATCGCTTCTCTAACATATGTTCCAAACATATTTTGCAGGAAGCACATATATTATTGGATACTGCCGAAACATTAATATGTTCGTTTTATGTGAGCATATTATATGTTTGGAAGCATTTTGAGTCCAAAAATAGTATATGCTTGGGAGAAGTCCCCAAAGAAGATTGTGCTCATTCCCTCACATAATTTTCACTTCCACGAAATTTTTGAGTTCTTCGCATCTTTTTCTGTAATACAAATATGCTGTTTTTTCAAATGTCTATTCTCTTGGTTCCGAATATTCATTCTAATATTCAAATTAAATAATATTTAGACTTAAGCATATTAAATTTTTGGCCTTATCATGAAACAGTTTTCCGAAACAACATACAAGCGGTTTCACAGAAATTGCTCTCATTTCATTCTCTCGCTGTGTTATGTTGATATCTTTTTATTCAACCCTCCCGGTTTCCATCTCTATTTCTTTCTCTATACTAACTCTCTCTCTCTGTCGCTCTCTGAATAAAGTATCCCAACATATATATGTTTACTTGAAATTTGTAAATTTATATATGTTTACATTCACACATATTATTTTTATGAAATATTCATGCCCCAAACATAATATATTCTAACATATTAACATATGTGTCCCAAACATTTTGTGTTAGTTTAGGAACATTACATGTTTGTACTTAAATGTATTGTGTTTAAAAATTGTGCCCGAAACACATTTTGTTTATATCGGAACATATGAAAAACATATTTTTCTAACAGTGCATATACTAGTGCTAAAGGGTGATACGGTCAAAATTTGGTCATGGGAAAACGCGTGTAAATCGGTGAAATCGTTTATTTAAAAAATCAAATTAAATTTCTTTTTCAAGTTCAATTAGTATAAAATTCAGGAAAAATATTCAGTTAGGCTTTCGCTTTTCCAAATCCGAATTGCCGGGCCTCACGCTTGACACCTGCCATCAGATTTTGTACAGCCACCTTGTCCACCTTCTTCGCCACAGAAAGCCAGTTTGCCTTGAACTGCTGCTCGTCCTTAGCAGTTTTTTGGTCTTCTTTAGGTTCCGGTTGACAATAGCCCAGTATTCCTCAATTGGGCGGAGCTCTGGCGTGTTGGGAGGGTTCTTGTCCTTGGGAACCACCTGAACGTTGTTGGCGGCGTACCACTCCATGGCCGTGTTTCTTCAGGATAGGCAGCAGACGTTTATTCAAACACTCTTTCACGTAAATTTCTTGGATGACAGTCCCGGAAGCTATGAAAATGCTGCTTTTCAAGCCACAGGTACAGATGGCTTGCCAAACCAGATACTTCTTTGCGAACTTTGACAGTTTTATGTGCTTGAAAATATCTGCTACCTTTCCCCTTCCTTTTGCCGTATAAAACTCCTGTCCCGGAAGCTGCTTGTAGTCGGCTTTGACGTAGGTTTCGTCGTCCATTACCACGCTGTCAAACTTCGTCAGCATCGTCGTGTACAGCCTCCGGGATCGCGCTTTGGCCGTCGTATTTTGTTTATCATCGCGCTTTGGAGTCACTACCTTCTTGTAAGTCGATAGTCCGACTCGTTTTTTGGCTCGATGCACGGTTGTAGACGATACACCCAGCTTATTTCCGGCATCTCGGAGAGAGAGGTTAGGGTTTCGCTTGAAACTACCGGCAACTCTCTTTGTCGTCTCAGCGGCTTCCGGTTTTCGATTTCCCCCCGATCCAGACTTCCTGGCTGTCGACAAACGTTCCCCAAACACTTTAATTACATTTGTAACGGTTGATTTGGCAACATTTAGCGATTTTGCCAGCTTTGCGTGCGAGTAGCTCGGATTTTCGCGATGCGCGAGCAAAATTTTGATACGCTGCTCTTCTTGCTTGGATGGAATTTTGACAACTGAAGAGTGAATTCCAAAATCAAAATAGGAGCAACATTCTACACACACACACACCTTCAAAATGAGGGGTGTTCAGGTTTTTTAAATGCAAAATTGAAAGAAATACTTCAAGTTTAAATTTGACCAAATTTTGACCGTATCACCATTTATGTACCAAATTTAAACCGGATCGGATGAATTTTTCTCCTCGAAAAGACTCCGGAAGTTAAATCTGGGGACCGGTCTATATGGGGGCTATATATAATTACCATATGGACCAATTTTTGCTTGGTTGTTAGAGACCATATACTACCATGTACCAAATTGCAACCGTATCGGATGAATTTTACTCCTCCAAGAGGCTCCCGAAACCAAATCTGAGCGTCGGTTTATATGGGGGCTATACGTAAAAGTGGTCCGGTATGGCCCATTTGCAATAGCATCCGACATACATCAATAAAAACCCTCCACCATGGATTGCGTAGAAACTTCTACTAAAGACTGTCATCCACAATCGAATTACTTGGGTAAATACGTATATAATTAAGTTTGACAAAATTTTCTATAGAAAAAAAAATTGACAACATTTTCTATAGAAGTAAAATTTGGACAAAATTTTTTATAGAAATACGATTTTAACAAAATTTTCTATAGAAATAACATTTTGACAAAATTTTCTATAGAAATAAAATTTGGACAAAATTTTCTATGGAAATAAAATTTGACAAAATTTTCTATGGGAATAAAATTTTGACAAAATTTTCTATAGAAATAAAGTTTTGCTAGATTATTTTTGACTCGAATGGCAACCATGATTATGAACCGATATGGACCAATTGTTGTGTGATTGGGGATCGGCTATATATAACTATAGACCGATATGGACCAAATTTGGCATGGTTATTAACGGCCATATACTAACACCACGTTGCAAATTTGAACCGGATCGGATGAATTTTGCTCCTCCAAGAGGCTCCGGAGTTCAAATCTGGGGATCGGTTTATATGGGGGCTATATATAATTATGGACTGATATGGACAAATTTTTGAATGGTTGTTAGAGAATATATACTAATACCATGTACAAAATTTCAGCCGGATCGGATGAAATTTGCTTCTCTTAGAGGATCCGCAAACCAAATCTGGGAAGCGGTTTATATGGGGGCTATATATGATTATGGACCAATATGGACCAATTTTTGCATGAGTATTAGAGACCATATACCAACACCATGTACCAAATTTCAGCCGGATGGGATGAAATATGCTTCTCTTATAGGCTCTGCAAGCCAAATTTGGGGGTCCGTTTATATGGGGGTTATAGGTAAAAGTGGACCGATATGGCCCATTTGCAATACCATCCGACCTACAACAATAACAACTACTTGTGCCAAGTTTCAAGTCGATAGCTTGTTTCGTTCGGAAGTTAGCGTGATTTCATCAGACGGACGGACGGACATGCTCAGATCGACTCAGAATTTCACCACGACCCAGAATATATATACTCTATGGGGTATTAGAGCAATATTTCGGTGTGTTACAAACGGAATGACAAAGTTAAGTTCGACAAAAGTCGAAGCAAGGATCGAACCCACGACCTTTGGCATGCAAGGCGGACGTAGCAACCACTATTCCACGGTGCCCAACTAAATTTATGTTTCTGTTAAATAAAATTTGTTTAATCGGCTGGTGGACGCCTCAAGCTATGCTATATAAATATAACTTATATGGATAATTATCTATTGATGACCAATACAGCTACGTAGCCCAGTGGTTCGATTCTCCATCCAGGCGAAAGGTAAAATTTAAAAATGTATACAATCGTATAATTTCTTCTACATTGTTTATATTACAGAAAAAGGTGCTAAGAATTAAAAAACCTCGTGGAAGTGAGAAAGATGTGAGGGAAAATGCAATTAGCCAGAAAAGATTTTTTTTTTTTTTGAGTTTTTCTTTATGAAATTGTTTTTACATCCTGGAAAAGAATAAACGTTTACCACAAAAAGTATATACTTTTCTTCCAAATAAAGTTCTTTAAAGCAAAAGGTAAATGAAAGGCGAACTTTGTTTGTCTAAAATTTTGTTTGGGAGGAATGGATTTTTTTTTTTGGATGTAATTTCATTAACAATAGTATATAGTGTACCACTTTTCATTACCACTACCATGAAAAGCATCCACCCTACAGACAAAGAAAATTTCATTAAAATTGAGCCAACGAATTTTTCATTCATATAACGAAACATTTTTATTAATACAGCCCCATGTTGCGATATTCGGAATCGCAAATCGAAAGAATTTTAGAGAATAAAGAGAACTATACTACCAATATTAAAGTATATAAGTTTCAGTGTTAGGAACTTATGAACAAATGAAAATTTTGCGATTTGTGATTCCGAATTTCAGAACATGGGGGACAATGAAAATATTCGTTAATAGTACGAAACGTTACGTTGATTAACTGAAAATTAGTCGTAATAACAAAAAATTTCTTTTTATTAACGAATTTGTTTCATTGGCTCACTTTTAATGACACATTTCGTTAATATAACGAAGCTTTTTCTATTAGTGTATATCCACACATCCGCTTTATTCCAAATTCTAGCTAAGTTTAAGCTTTTTAAATTAAGTTAATGTTTGAATCTTACAACCTTATGAATTTGTAACTTTTAATAATAATTATACAATAAAAACCATTTAAAAAACACAAAAAATGGTTGTACGCTTCTGTGGCAATATTTTCAATCGAGCGATTTTAGGGAACAATCAGAACACGCACAGGGTCAATGAGGAATTTCATGTGATCTTACTAAAACTTTAAACCCAATCCAAATCCATCTAAGAGTGATTTACTTTCAGGGCAGTCTCAAAAAGGGTTCCAGTGGAAGCAGCGGTAGCACTGAACATGTCATAGTAACCGGTGGTGGTGGAGGTGGAGGCGGTGGTGGTCACAGTCATGAACACAGCTCAGGTTGGCATCGCAGTATGCCATTGCAATATAATCCGTCGGCCGAAAGGCCTATAGCCTATTATGAGACCAGTGAAAATGAGGAAGAGTTCAAGAGGAGACAAACACCAATCCAGGGGATATAATGGAGCAAACAAAAGGCAATCGAGTACATGTAATTAATACAAGGCAATTTTATTTATTTTTAATTTTTAATTATTTATGTATTGCTTGTATGACAACAACAACAACAAATACAATTGAACTTATAAGCTATACATTAAATGGTTTTCTGAAATTTCGGAGTTTTCTTTTTTCCAAAACAAAAAATAAAACAATTAAAAGTAAAAAGAAAAAAAAAACATAATAATTTTCCATAAAATAAAGAAAAAGAAAATTGCTCTAAATTTTTGATTTTTCATCTGTGTAAGTATGAATGTTTCAGCTTGGTTGCATCTCAAATGAAATTGGGGAGGTAAAGTGTGCTATATCATGTCAATTCGTTATGCCTAAATGATTGTAAGACATGATCCATCTGTCTATCTAGTGGTAATCACTAAAGTGTTGCGTTTGTTTTTCTGGATATGTGGCTTCGCTTAGCTTCATTTTGGTTTGATAGAAATCTTTGGTTGGCATGTGCCAGACAGACAGACAGATAGCGAAGAGGCGGTAGAGGTGGCTGTTTTTTTTTTTTTTTTACTTTTTAGGCTGCTGTAAACTTTCACCATGAACTCTTCTATATACCCATATAGAGTCAATCACTAACTCTACGATGTGGTAGGGACCCAAGCACTATAGGCCTTATCCTGCATCATCATTTCATCATCTATACTACGATGATAGGATCCACTACTTTCATGACCTCCTTCGTATTCATTTTGATGACTAGACGAATAGGTGTGACTTTGTTGCACTTGGGGATGTTTGACAATTTCATAGGTGGTCTTTTCACCTCCCTCACTGGACACGAGTTTCTTTAATCCAATAATGGCACTGATGATCAGAGCAATTTTACCCACAATCAATGCCTTGCCCGCCACTATGGCTATCGAATGATAGGCCATTTTAAGAATGGCTGCTTTAAGCATAACAGCCGCTATGAAGGGTCCTAAATATTTTTTATCATCCTTTTTCTTACGGCCTTCCACCTCACCGCTGACCATTTCTTCAGCAGCCTTATTTGCCTCCTCGGTGGTAGATGTAAAGAAATTCATTATCGACTGCAACCATTCCCGGCCACTGCCTTGACCAAAGGTTAAAAGGCGAGGTAAATTCACTTGTAGCTGTCGAGATTTTACGAATGTTGCCAATCTCTCCATTAGCAAAGAATCCAAACTTTTCTCCGAAAGATTTTCCAAATCTCTATTAGTAAGCTTCATATCCATAACACTGGATCGACCATTTCTCAATTCGGTATCATTTTTCTTTATCAAGGTAACTCCTTCCACAATATTGATGTTTTGAAATTTTAAAGCTCGCCCCAACAACTTGGCACCTTGTATTTTAAAACACCATAGAATATCATCCTGATTGAGACAGTGATTGAGTACATGATTCACGGTTCTCGATACTGTGTTATCTGTGAATAAGCCGCGGCCACTTTGAGCCACTGTAAGAACGGGTAATTCAATGGATGTTGCTATGTGAAATGCACACATGACCATGACTAGCCTACAAGGGATTTTCGTATACATGTTTTGCCTTCACTCTGTTTTTTTGGTATCCTTTTTAAGTTTAATCCTTTAATTGTCCAAGACTTTATGTTTTGGTGTTGACTGTGCGTTTCACTCTATTCGCAACTCTTAACCAAAACGCACCACTTTGATTTCTTTATAAAATGCAACTGATCTTCTTGCATAGCGTTGCCAAGAAATTTATACATTTTGTGGTGATTTTTCTTCTAATTAAATCTGTTGCATCTTTGTAAGCAATTACTGGACCTATTTACTACCACACAAAATAATGCACTTTTATTTTATTTCTTTCTATTTTCATTTCAATTTTCGAGCTTTCTGTTGAAAACTACTCCACATTATTGATTATTCAGAGCATGCAAAAAAAAAAAACAAAAAAGAAGATCAAAACACCGTTTCCTTTCTCTGGAATACAATTTCAAATTAAGAAATAAAACGAAGCAAAGATAGGCAGCACACCAATGCCATCTATACTGATCAGTCCTAACCTGAAACAATGTCCACGAAACCCTGTCGAGATCGGTTTATAGTTCAGCAGAAAAACAATTTATAGTATGACGGATATTGGAGGAAGACAAAAGTAGTCTTTATCTGAAAGCCTAGAATACTAATGCCCGAATGATTTCTGTTCAGTAATTCCGTCATGTCTATATCTTCGAATAGATGGATAAAACTGGGATTGAACCTATGACCCTTTGTATGCAAATCGGGTATGCTAACATCACGATGGTTGATATGTATTGCCAACAAATTTATGTTGCTATAATTTCGTACCCTCTCATCTGACGGCTGTCAGTTTCATTCCAGTGATAGTTCATTTTAATGTTTACAAGCTTACAAAATCATATTGATACATTGCATTCAGAAATAAAGTTTGGGGGAATTGAATCGTGGCAATGATTTAAACCTTCCAGCATTTCTGGTACCATTGGTCGGTACTATGATACTGGCAGTGTTGCATCGCGTCCAAAAATTCGAGGAAATTCGAACGATAACAATGACAGAACTGTTCCAAAAAATGAAGACCTGATTTGATCGAAATCCAAGCCGTAGTGGTAGAAAACTTACTAGTGAGCTGAACATATGGCGACAATGGATGCAACACTAATGGCGAAATGTTTATAACCTTCACCACTACTGTGGTACAGGGTATAATAAGTTTGTGCATTTGTATGTAACGCCAAGAAATAGTGGTCATAGACCCATCTTTTAGTATACCGATCGGCTTAGAATTAAATTCTGAGTCGATTTAGCGATGTCCGTCTGTCTGTCTGTCTGTCCGTCCGTCTGTCTGTATATGTAATTTTGTGCACAAAGTACAGCTCGCAATTGAAGTCCGATCGTCCTCAAATTTGGCATAGGGCCATTTCTTGGGACAGAGACAATCACTATTGGTTTTGGAAAAAATCGGTTCAGATTTAGATATAGCTGCCATATATATTTATCCCCGATTTGGTCATAGTTAGCGTGTTTATCAACCGATTTTCTTGAAATATCGTACATCCAATTATTTTATGAATCTCGAAAATCTTGCAAAATATCAGCAAATCTGTTCAGATTTAGATAAAGCTCCCATATATATCTTTCGTCCGATTTAGACTCATATGACCAAAGAGGCCAAAGTTTACTACCGATCTTCGTGAAATTTTGCACAGAGGGTAGAATTGACATTCTACCAACGCTTGGTAAATTTGATTGAAATCAGTTGAAATTTAGATATAGCTCCCATATATATCTTTCGTCCGATTTGAACTTATATGGCCACAAAAGCCAGAGTTTTGCCGTGAGTTGTTTCAAATTTTGTACAAGGGCTACGTTTAATAGTATCGTTAAGTGTGTCAAATTTTGTTAAAATCGGTTCAGATTTAGATATAGCTCACATATATATCTTTCGCCCGATTTGGACTTATATGGTCTCAAAAGCCAGAGTTTTGCCCTGACTTACTTCAAATTTTGCACAAGCGGTACTTTTAACGATACTATTGTATGTGACAAATAGGGTCAAAATCGACTCAGATTTAGATATAGCTCCCATATATATCTTTCGTCCGATTTGAACTTATATGGCCTCAAAATCCAGGGTTTTGCTGTGATTTGCTTCAAATTTCGCACAGGGAGTACGTTTAATAGTATCGGTAATTGTGCCAAATTTGGTTGAAATCGGTTCAGATTTAGATATGGCTCCCATATATCTTCCGTCCGATTTGCACTCATATGACCAGGGGGGCCAAAGTTATACTCCCATTTACGTGAAATTCCGCATAGATAGCAGAATTATTATTCTAACTATACATGTCAAATTTAGTCAAAATCGGTTCAGATTATATATAGCTCCCATATTTACGTGCACCAGAGTTGGGGAAATATGGTAGACTGTCACACATTTTAGACTCGGAAGTTTCCTACAATTAACTGTATAGCGTTAGCCGATTTAAATTTTAATTCTAGAGATTTTGTAGAAGTAAAAAATTGTCTCCTTTATATAGCTTCCAGCAAATGTGAAGTAGTTGAGATGGTAACACAAATTTTGGCCTACATACACTGAAAAAAATATTGTCGTGAGGTCAAAGATTTCATGTCTTTAAAATACGAATACAAATTTTGCTTAGCATATAAGACGCATTTCTCTAAAATAAAGTTATTTTCCTTGTCCAAAAGTCGATAAACTTTTCAATGAAGTCGTATTGTCCTTATAATTAAGTGATTTGACTTAAAAATGGGTATCTTAACATGAAAGAAAAAATTTATAGGCTAAGGTCAACTTGACTTTAATAATTCAGAAAAATTCTTTACATTTAATGAAATTGTCTTTAAATTTGTTGTCTTTTTGCATCTTGACTACAAAGCAAAAAATCATTCAAATATAGGACATGTTTTTCAAAACTTTATTTTAAAGAAGTTTTTACTTCAAACATAGCATAATTTCTACTGGAAGTCGAGTCCTAATTTGGAAAAAAAAGTTGCCGTTAACTCGTTTTAAATGACTTTTACAGCATATGAAGAAAAAAGCTGAGAAAGCGAAAAATTAAAATTTGCTTCCTAGAAGCAAGTACACAAAACCTAAATTTAAAAGAGAATTGTGTCTTAAAAGTATCCTTACTTGTATTCTCCGCTTCTTTGGCTCGGAATCAATACCAAATTTTTTAAAGTAAAGACAAAATCTTTGGAACCGAGTATGCTTTTTTTTCAGTGTAGGGGTGAAGGGTATAATATAGTCGGCCCCGCCCGACTTTAGACTTTACTTACCTGTTTTAGACTATAGTCATTGAGTTTCCAAAAAGTTCAAGACCTCTCTAATGAACAGAAAGTGGCCAGTTAGCGAAGTAGGTCTTCTCCGATGGTATGAGCGCTGTAATGGCGTGGGCCGTCGTAATGGATTTTGGTAGCTCCCTGCTCGTAATCATTGACCGTGGAGTCAAAATAAATGCTTTATATTATTGTAGGTCAGATGGTATTGCAAATGGGCCATATCAGACCACTTTAAGGTATAGCCCCCATAAAAATCGACCCTCCAGATTTGACTTCTGGTGCCTCTTGGGTTCCAAAGATTTTAATTTAACTAATGATTTTGGTATTGATTCCGAGCCAAAGATTTGGAGAATTGAAATAAGGATCAGGGATAGGCTGTCGTAAACTGTGACTTTTGCGACATACGTTTACGACGGTATAAAACGTATGTCGCAAAATTCGTAAACCTAATGTAGAAAACCTAATTTAGAATTGATTAAATTGTGAGTATTTTTATACCCTACACCGTAGGATATTAACTTTGTTATTCCGTTTGTAACACATCGAAATATTGCTCTAAGACCCCATAAAATGTATGTATTCTGGGTCATGGTGAAATTCTGAGTCGATTTAAGCATGTCCGTCCGTCTGCTGAAATCACCCTAACTTCCGAATGAAACAAGCTATCGACATGAATCTTGGCACAAGTAGTTGTTATTGATGTAGGTCGGATGGTATTGCAAATAGGCCATATCGGTTTACTTTTTCACCCCATATAAACCGATCCCCTGATTTGGCTTGCGGAGCCTCAAAGAGAAGCAAGTTTCATCCGATGCGGTTGAAATTTGGTACATGGTGTTGGTATATGGTCTCTAATAACCATGCCAGAATTGGCCCATATACGTCCATAATTATATATAGCCCTTATATAAACCGATCCCCAGATTTGACCTCCGGAGCCTCCTGGAGGAGCAAAATTCACCCGATACGGTTGAAATTTGGTACATGGTGTTAGTATATGGTCTCCAACAACCATGGTTTATATCGGTCCATAATTATATATAGCCCTTATATAAACCGATCCCCAGATTTGACCTCCGGAGCCTCTTGGAGGAACAAAATTCATCCGATCCGGTTGGCACTTAGTACTTGGTGTTATAGAAAATTTATGAAGCATTTCATAGTTGGAGAGGAATATTTTGCAAAATCATCCAAAACATCAAGAATTCTACCATCCTACCAAACAATAAAAATCTGCCATTTTTGGTAGACTCGTGTTCATAATTGTATATAGCCCCCATATAAAGCGACCCCCATTTTTCAATTCTGGCTCTATAATTACCGCACGGATGAAAAAGACTGTTTTTCATATGTTTGGCTATAAACATTATATGTTTGGAAAACAAATTTTTAAACACAATATTTTTGAGTGCAAGCATATAATGTTCATAAACTAGCATAACATATTTGGGACATATATGTTAATATGTTAGAACATATTATGTTTGGATGCAAACATATATTAATTTAGAAATAGCCTATAAACATATATGTGTTTAGTAGCTTGGAGCGCTATTTAACAGGGAGCGATATTGAATTAAGTTGGTGGTTGTTGCTTGTTATTACAAAATTAACATTTTATTTTTCCTTGGGCAATTGATCAGCTACTTCTTTGATCCTTACAAACTGTGTGGTCCGCTGTTCGAATCCCCGTCCGGCAAAAGGTAAAATTAAAATAAAAAAATCATACAATTGAATAATTTCTTCTACAATGTTTGTATTACAGAAAAAGGTGCTAAGAACTAAAAAATCTCGTGGAAGTGAGAAAGATGTGGGGGAATATACAATTGGGCAGAAACAAAATTTTGAGCATTCAGGTCGAAAACCTATGTTGTTAGCACCTATATTACCTGTTTATTTTCATAATTCATTATGATTGTAAATATATAAATAAATAAATTAAATTTTGAGCACAATATTGTTTGGGAGAATTTTTTTAAGCATATAATATTTTTGGGTGCAAAATGCTTTTGGAAGAGATCAAACATATAAATGTTTGGGCAATACCCAAAAATGTATATGCTTGAAGCAAAATATGTTTGGGAGTATATGTTACAGAAGCGATTTTTTGTGAGCGTGCGCACAATAGTTCATTTCAGTTCGTAATTGAACTGAATATATACGTATTTAATCGACCTTTCTTTTGTCTACTATATATCCCACATGGACTAACTTACAATTTAGAAGATGATGTTAAGAAGTTTTAAGAAGCCTTGCCATCGACCGCAACCCAAGTAAATTAATTGTGGATGACCGTCTTTAGTAGAAGTTTCTACGCAATCCATGGTAGAGTGTTCATAAGATTCGGCCTGGCCGAACTTACGGCCGTATATACTTGTTTAATGTAATTTAGTTAGGCTCCCCGATAAAAAATCCTGAAAATATAAATGCTTGAAGCAAAATGTGTTTGGGGTATATGATACAGAAGCGATTTTTTTATGAGGATGTAGCTGAAGGGACTGAAGTATTTTGAGTGTGCGACGTTTGCTATTTTTTCTACATTTACGACACGTATGTGACGTTTTTAATTTAAATTTTGCGAGCTTGATTCTAGGAAATAAATTCTTTTTTTTATTTTATGAAAGTAATTTAAAAACGTATTAACGACAACATAAATTTCCAAATTCATACTCGATTTAAAGAAAAACTTATGTTATGTTTCAAGTAAAAAAGTATTTAAAATAAAGTGTTGAAAGACATCTCCTATTTTCTAACGCATTTTTGCTTTGTAGTCATGATACAAATTTAAAGAATATTTCAATTTGAATGTAGTACAACAAAATTTTCTTTCATTTCATTGAAACATTTATTGGGCTGAGCATATTCCTTCTCCGAGTGCACACACACCAAATAAATATATACATGTGTGCCGATTTGGTGGGGTATTTTCATAAATTTGGGGATTTTTGTGGGGATTTTTTTTTCGAGAAATCGATTTAATGTTTTTTCCAAAATGTTATTTCTATAGGAAATTTTGTTCTATTTCTATAGACAATTTTGTGAAAATTTTACTTCTATAAAAAATTTTGTTAAAATTTTATTTCTATAGAAAATTTTGTCAAAATGTTATTTCTATAGACAATTTTGTCAAAATTTTATTTCTATAAAAAATTTTGTTAAAATTTTATTTCTATAGCAAATTTTGTCAAAATTTTATTTTTATAGAAAAATTTGTCAAAATATTATTTCTATAGAAAATTTTGTCAAAATTTTATTCATACTGAAATTTTTGTCAAAATTTTATTTCAATATAGAAAATTTTTATTAAAATTTTATTTCTATAGAAAATTTTGTCAAAATTTTAATTCTATAGAAAATTTTGTCAAAATTTTATTTCAATATAGAAAATTTTATCAAAATTTTATTTCTATGTAGTAAATTTTGTCGAAATTTTATTTCTATGTAGAAAATTTTTGTAAAAATTTTATTTCTAAATAGACAATTTTTTCAAAATTTTATTTCTAAATAAAAAAAATTCAGAAGTTTCTTTCTATAGAGTATACCACCAAATTTTACTACATGATTATTTAGAATTAAATTTTCGTTCATAAATACAAGGTGACCGAGCTCCCATTTTCATATCTCCAGCATTTGGAAGACGATCACCAGACGACTCTTGGTGTTGTGGTTCTAAATCTTGATGTTATTGCAGCTTGCAGGATTTGACAAAATTTAAATTTTTAAATTATTACTGATTTTCTAGAGTAGATCCTTTTTCTTTATTTTTGTTTTTTTTTTTTTTAATGTATTGGGAATTTTTGTAATGAATTTAACTTTAAATTGGAGATTTTTGGGGACGAAAACATCATAATTTGTATTATGATGTCGGCAACAATGGCGACAAATATGTTCCTCGAGAAAAACTTTCATGAGCATAATCCCAGCAAAAAAATTTGGAAGTTCTTCTCAAGCCTCAACTTTAAAAGGACTTCCAAAAATGCCCCCCAAAGATGTCCTTTATTTTAACCGCACAAGAAGTTAATTTGGGTCAATTTTTTTAACCCGCTTTTTCATATTTTTAATGGGAAATTTATTTTTTTTTGTTTCAAATAGGTTAAAAACATATTACGAATTAATAAAATGGTACAAATTATTTAAATTTAGCAGAAAAAAATGTTAAATCCTTTCTAGAAAATTGCGTCCCAGACAAGCGTTATAATGCATTAAAAATCATAATTTTTTTTTCAATTATTCATTTGCCAAAATATCACAAAAATTCTAAATTCACACTGAATTTACCTCACACCTTAAGAAGTGATGCCAATTCAGTGCAGCGGCTGTTGAAATGGTGAACATCCGTCCTATGACAAGCCCATCCCAGCAAAAAAAAATTGGAAGTACTTCAAAAGGCACAACTTTAAAAGCACTTCCAAAAATGTCCTTCCAGAGATGTTCTTTATTTTAACTACTAAGCAAGTTCTTTTAATTCAATTCTTTTAACTCGCTTTTTTATACTTTTAAAGGGCAATTTTAACATTTTTTGTTTCAAATATGTTACAAACAGGGTAAGGATTAATAAAATGGTATCAATTATTTAAATTTTGTCGAAAAAATTTCTAAATTCATGGAACATAGATTCATAAATTCATAGAACAATTGCGAAATTTTAAAAATATTTGAGGCCAAGGGTTTCAGACAAGCGATAGATTGCTTTAAAAATCACAAAAAAATTATAATAATTAATTATTTGTCAAAATACCACAAATTTTTTTAATTCACATCCAAAATACTGAATTCGGATCACATCTTAAGAAGTGATGAATATTCAGTACAACGGCTGTTGAAATGGTGAACATCCGTCCTATGACAAGCTCTTGTTAAATTCATCGCTTCTGCGTCAATTTGGCGACTCTTCCGGATTCAAAAAGAATATTTTCACTACTTTTTTGGCGACGCTTTTTTTGCTGGGATGTTATTCGTGAAACATTACACCCTTCTAATGGTGTAATTGAATCATAGTAACGTAACAAAATGAAATAAGAATAATTTTATAAATAATGTGTGTTTCATTCAAAATTAAATTTTTTTTACAATCCAACCTCGTTAAAGAACTTAAATCAAAAACTGTGTAAGAAATGGTGTAGATTGCATCCAAATTTGCCCATTGTAAATTGCAAGTAAAATGTTTATTTGCTGTTTGTCTCTTCTTCGGTATTCTTGTTGCCGTAGAATTGCATGCATTGTTGGCAATTTGGTACAACGCTTGTTTTTTAATAGATCCATCCGTCCGGCAGTCTACAGCACATTAATACCATCTTCTTCTGTTGTTGTTTTATTGCCAGCAATTAATTTAGTTTTTCATTTCTTCGCTGCTTATGGATAATAAGTTTTGCAGCCTGGAGTTACTTTGCTTTTATTTTTACTCTTGAAATTTTTCATTCACAAACACTCCCAAAAGCCAAAACGGTAACACTTTCTTGTGCATCATTTCTCTTAAAAACACCCACTTTCCACTTCTTTTCTAAAGGCAATTTACTTTAATGTCTGATGCATAATTTTCACAATAATTACTTAAATTCATATATTTTCATTGTTTGCTACTTCCATATCAATTAGGCTGTATATCCATATATGTCCATATCAATATCATGTTGGTGTTTTCATTGATTTTCCATCCCTCCCTCCACCACAATTGACTCTGAAATTGAGTTTTAAATGAGTGACGCTGACATGCAATCAAATTTCTCAATGTACTCGAAAAAATTTAAACTTACTTTCGAAAATTTTTGATATATGATATTGGAGAAAAGTTTTATAAATAAGTGGTGGTATTAAATTTTGTTATTGTATATGAGATTTGTGTGGCTTCAATCTGGGTTCTAAGCTTTGTAATCTACTACACTTCATCCAAAGAGAATTAAACTCCAAAATGACAATTTATTTGAGTGTACACTGATATGGTCGACCATATAGTGAGAGTGGTTTCCAATAAGATGTGTTACTTTGAGGCTTTCAGTGTAGAGATTTTTAAGAAAGTTTTGCACAAAATTCGCGAAAAATCTAAATCGATTCTTAACCACAAAACTCATTTATCAATAAGTATAAAAATTCTGATTTGATTAAATCAAATTTGGAGAAACTCTACCCCTTTTTGCAATTTCCTAGATTTTATACGGGTATCTCATTATTTCCTAGCCAAAAAAAAAAAATTCGGAGTTTGTTCTACAGGCACAGATTTAAAAGCACTTCTAACAAGTGAGTAAAGTAGAAAGTCGGGCGGGGCCGACTATATCATACCCTAAACCACCCCTACTGAATTAGTAAACATTGTTTGTGGGGTATGAATGGTATAGGATTCGGAGATAACCCGCATTTCCATATGTAAGAACATTAAGGGGTACATATTTATGGGAGTTTTATCACATTCTGAACAGAAATGTCTGATATTAGGAGCTATAGTTGATTCTGAACCTACAGAGTTTGTATGCCACTAATATTGCTTTCATATTAGAAAATCATTATTAGGAAATCGCTCTATTAGTTTGGGTAATAAATCCAAATTTGTGCAAATTATTTATTTGGCCAATATATTTATGTACAAGCTACATGTATGGCTAAATAGATCGTCTAATACATCAAAATTTGAAATTTAAGTAACGTTGGTTAATAAATATGAGTATTATGGCAAACTTTGGGAAAATCGAACGATGCATATATATGGGAGCTATATCTAAATCTGAACCAATATGGATAATATTTGACTAATTTGATGATACCAGAAAAGGTTACCTTATGCTAAATTTGAGTAAGATCTGATAATAACTGAGGCCTCTATGGTCAAAAATATGGTTATTAGTGGCAATTTTTTCAAAATCGTGTAATACCTATATGTAGGAGCTATATCTAAATCTGAACCGATTTTGACAATATTTAGCAGGTTTAACTGATGCAATAGAAGGTTATCTTGTGCTAAATTTAATAAGATCGGGTAATAAATAAGGCTATTTTGGCAAAAAAAATAGGGTTACTAGGGCAAATTTTTGAAAATCGCCGATACATATATATGGGAGCTATATCTACATTTGAACCGATTTGGATGGTATTTGGCAGGTTTGGTTGATATCTCAGAATGTTACCTTTTGCTAAATTTGAGTAAGGTCGGGTATTAAATAAGGGTTTTGTGGCCAAAATTGGGAAAATCGGGCGATACATATATATGGGGGCTATATCTAAATCTGAACCGATTTCGATGAAATTTTACACACTTGAAGGGTGATGAAAAAGATTACTTTGTGCCAAATTTGACGATAATCGTTTGGTAAAAAAGCGCAACGTAACCCCATTTGTCGAAATCGGGCGATACATATATATGGGAGCTATATCTAAATTTGATCCGATTTCTTCCAAATTCAATAGCGTTCGTCCTTGTACACCCAGAGAAGGAATATGGTCACCTCAAACATGTTTTAAGAGCAAAATGTTATTTTTGGTGGTGACCATGTAACATGGTTCACCACAACCATGTTATTTTCTCAGAAATTATGTATATGTTTTCGGAAAGCATGTTATGTTTGGCGAGAAAATTAAATTTTTGCGACAAACATGTTACATGGTCACCATCCAAGAATAAAATTTTGCTCTTGAAACATGTTTGAGGTGATCATATTGCTTCTCTGGGTGTACCCAAAAAAACACCCTGTACCAAATTACATCAAAATCGGTTAATAATTGCGACCCGAATACTGAGAACAACAAATACATGGACAGACGGACGGACACCAAGCGCTAGATCGACTCAGGAGGTGATTCTGATGTCCTCCCAGAGATGTACTTTATTTTATCTACACCCAGAGAAGGAATATGATCACCTCAAACATGTTTTAAGAGCAAAATGTTATTTTTGGTGGTGACCATGTAACATGGTTTTCGCAACCATGTTATTTTCTCGGAAATCATGTATCTGATTTCGGCAAGCAGGTTATATTTGACGAGAAAATAACATATTAGTGACAAACATGTTACATGTTCACCATACAAAAATAACATTTTGCTCTTAAAACATGTTTGAGGTGATCATATTCCTTCTCTGAGTGTACACACGAATTCAATTTTTTGTAAATCGCTTTTTTCATATTTTCAATGGGAGATCGGAGATCAGTCCATATGGGGGCTATACCAAATTTTTTCCACAGATATTAAGAACCTAAAATTTCTTTAGACTTAAAATTTCAAGCAGATCGGATAAGCATTGTGGCTTCCATGCTTTCATTCACTCAAAAAAAGTGAATCTTCTATTTCTCTAAAGCCAATTTAACATTTTTCAGTTCATGGAATTAACTAGTATGTTTGGAGAAAGTGTCCTTTACTCTAATAAATTTTGGGTACGTTAGTTAAATTAACTAAAAAACGGGGAAAAACTGAAGCAAAGATGACTAAATTCGTACATCTCACAAAATAGTTTATTATTTCTTTAAATTTGTAAATTTTACTTCGAATGCGCCCATCGTGAACTTCGTATGACACTGATGACATTCTTGCAATTTTGAACTCCAATTGTTTCCCTCAAACTACGAAATTTTCTTTAATAAGTGAAAAAATTAATTGTGCCTAAATATTCTAAAATTGATCAAAATTATTATTCCTGGTGGGTTCACTGTTTGTTTTCAGTGAGTGGGTCTAAAATATTGACCGATATACCCGAAATATAGCACAGCTCTTTGTGGACCTAAATGGGGGCTATAGTAAAACAGGGACAGACATTTACCAAAAGTTCCACAGCTATTAACCCTTTGACTGCCGATGTCCAATTAAGAGGACATTCGAAAACGTCACCAAACTCTAACTCTCGACTAAGTTTCGATTTATTTACTCGTATTTATGTTATTTTAAAGTAGAGGCTGTACACACAGAGAAGGAATATGATCACTTCAAACCTGTTTCATGAGCAAAATGTTATTTTTGGACGGAGAACAAGTAACATGTTTGTCGCAACCCTGTTATATTCTTGAATATTATGTATCTGATTTCGGCAACCGTGCTTCTTCCAAAGTTAACATTTTCCCGGTCCAGCAGTAATTTAAACCTGTAAATTAGACATGCATAATTATAATAATACTTCTGCTGTCTCTGCAAAATTTCACGTAAATGGGAGTATAACTCTGGCCACCGTAGTCATCTGAGTGTAAATCGAGCGAAAGATATATATTGGAGCTATATCTAAATCTGAACCGATTTCAACCAAATTTGGTACACTTACCGATACTGTTAAACGTATTCCTTGTGCAAAATTTGAAGCAAGTCATGGCTCGGTCAAAATTTTAAGGAAATTACTGCAAAACTCTGTCTTTTGAGGCCATATCGGACGAAAGATATATATGGGAGCTATATCTAAATCTGAACCGATTTCAACCAAATTTGATACACTTACCGAAACTACACGCAAAAAAATAATTCTTTCCTCCCAAACGAAATTTTAGACAAACAAAGTTCGTTTCTCATTTGCT
The DNA here is from genome assembly GCF_050003625.1 of Haematobia irritans. Taxonomy (NCBI): domain Eukaryota; kingdom Metazoa; phylum Arthropoda; class Insecta; order Diptera; family Muscidae; genus Haematobia; species Haematobia irritans. The sequence continues at coordinate 199,347,706 of NC_134397.1, read as the reverse complement.
TTTCGCTGTAAGGAAGTGTATTTGGAAGAAAAGTATATACTTTTTGTGATAAACGTTTATTCTTTTCCAGGATGTAAAAACAATTTCATAAAGACTAGCTCAAAAAAACATTATTTTCTTGCTAATTGCATTGTCCCTCACACCTTTCTCACATCCATGAGGATTTTTAGTTCTTAACACCTGTAATACCAACAATGTAGAAGAAATTATACGATTTTATAAATTTTTAAACTTTTTTTTTTACCTTTCGCCTGGACGGAGAATCGAACCGCGGACCATGCACATTGTAAGCCAACACACTAACCACTGAGCTATGTACCTGTTATGGTCATCAATAGATAAATATCCATATAAGTTATATTTATATAGCATAGCTTGCGGCGCCCACGAACCGAATAAACAAAGTTTATTTAACAGAAACAAACATTTAGTTTGGCACCGTGGAGCAGTGGTAGCTACGTCCGACTCTCATGCCAAGGGTCGTGGGTTCGATCCCTGCTTCGGCCAAAGTTTTTTTTTTTTGCTTTTGTTTTTTTTTTACATATATTCCAGATATATTCGGAAGATTCCGAAAAAATGTTCAACATTACATTGTACTATATTAAATTTTGAACTGTAAAATGTGTCTTATTAAAGACCTAAAGTCAGAAAAGAACAGTGTTTGATATAAACGAAATGGACTGTGTTGTTATTTCAAAAATAACTTTTTTTATTGAAAAAATAAAAATTTTGTAACAAACGAATTTTTTTGGTGATAAAAGTTTAAAATTTTCGAAGCAATTCAAAAAACTCTAACAAAAGAAAAACGTTTTCGGTACACGTTTTCCAAACGTTTTTTTTCTTTGCGTGTATTAAACGTACTCCTTGTGCAAAATTTGAACCAAATCATGGCAAAATTCTGGCTCATGAGGCCATATAAGTGCAAATCGGACGAAAGATATATATGGGAGCTATATCTAAATCTGAACCGATTTCAATCAAATTTACCAAGCATTGGTAGAATGTCAATTCTACTCTCTATGCAAAATTTCATGAAAATCGGTAGTAAACTTTGGTAAACTCTGTGGATATATGAGTCTAAATCGGATGAAAGATATATGGGAGCTATATCTAAATTTGAACCGATTTGGCTGATATTTTGCAAGTTTTTCGAGACTCATTAAATATTCGGATGTACTAAACTTGAAGAACATCGGTTGATAAACCCGTCAATTATGACCAGATCGGGGTTAAATATATATGGCAGCTATATCTAAATCTGAACCGATCAATATCAATAGCGATTGTCTTTGCCCTAAAAAATGACCCTATGCCAAATTTGATGACAATCGGACTTAAATTGCGACCTGTACTTTGCGCACAAAAATACATGAACAGACAGACAGACAGACGGACATCGCTAACTCGGCTCAGAATTTAATTCTAAGACGATCGGTATACTAAGCGATGGGTCGCAGACTTTTCCTTCTTGGCGTTACATACAAATGAACAAACTTATATCCTGTACCACAGTAGTGGTGAAGGGTATAATTATTAATCAAATGTAATGTAATGGGCCAGTGAGGACCACTGCGAGTCAGTAGGGACCCCAAAGTTTAGGTATTCGAGATGTTGGCCAGTTGAGTTGAGTCAATAATAGCTCCACGGCTCAATAAGTTTCAGCTAATATAAACAGATGAGTCAGTAGGGATCCCGTTTAGCCAGACATGGTATAAAATTGCAGATATCAGAGACAGTAAGAATAGAGCCGGATCAAATGTATAACAATACAGACTTAAAATGGGCCAAAAAGGACACCTCGGGCCTTGAAGCCAGTCAGGACCACAGCGAGTCAATTGCGCATATCTCCTAAACTATGCGTCCTAGAGCGAAAAGGAGCTTAATTCATGGCTTACCCCAAAAAATCGAAAATCCCATCCAACTCCATAATAAATTAAAATTTTTATATGAAAAACTAGTTTTGCTCATATCTCCTAAACTATGCATCCTAGAGCGAAAATGAGCTTAATTCATGACAACCCCCAAAAAATCGACAATTAAATATAAATCCTAAAAAATTTAAATATTTATATGAAAAACTTGTTTTGCTCATATGTCCTAAACTATGCGTCCTAGAGCGAAAAGTGGCTTAATTCATGACCATCCCCAAAAAATCGAAAATTCTATCGAAATCCTGAAAAAATTAAAATTTTTATATAAAAAACTTCTTTTGCCCATAACTCCTAAACTATGCGTCTTAGAGCGAAAAGGAGCTTAATTCATGACCATCCCCAAAGAATCGAAAATTTTATCCAAATCCGGAAAAAATTTAAATTTTTATATGAAAAACTTGTTTTGATCATAACCCCTAAACTATGCGTCCTAGAACGAAAAGGTGCTCAATTCATTACCACCCCCAAAAAAGTGAAAATTCCATCTAAATCGTGAAAAAATTGTAATTTTTATATCCAAAACTTCTTTTGCTCATATCTCCTAAACTATGCGTCCTAGAGCGAAAAGACGCCTTATTCATGACCATACCCAAAAAATCGAAAATTCCATCCAAATCCTGAAAAATTGCAATTTTTATGTTAAAAACTGACTTTGCTCATATTTCCTTAGAGCGTCTTAGAGCGAAAAGGAGCTTTATTCATGACCACCCCCCCCCCCCCCCCCCAAAATCGAAAATTCCATCCAAATCCTAAAAAAATTAAAATTTTTATATCAAAAACTTCTTTTGCCCATATCTCCTAAACTATGCGTCCTAGAGCGAAAAGAGCCTAACTCATGACCACGTCCTAAAGCGAAAAGGAGCTTAATTCATGACCTACCACAAAAAATCGAAAATTCCATCCAAATCCTGAAAAAATTGGAAGTTTTATGTGAAAAACTGGTTTTGCTCATATCTCCTAATCTATGCGTCCTAGAGCGAAAAGGAGCTTAATTCATGACCACCCGCCAAAAAATCGAAAATTCCATCCAAATTCTGAAAAAATTAAAATTTGTATATCAAAAACTTCTTTTGCAGATATCTCTGAAACTATGCGTCCTTCTGCGAAAAGGAGCTTAATTGATGACCATCCCCAAAAAATTTAAAATTCCATTCAAATCCTGAAAAAATTTAAATTTTTATATGACAAACTTGGTTTGCTCATATCTCCTAAACTATGTGTCCTAGAGCGAAAAGGAGCTTAATTCATGACAAGCCTCAAAAAATTTAAAATTCCATCCAAATCCTGAAAAAATTGAAATTTTTTATGAAAAACTATGCGTCCTAGAGCGAAAAGGAGCCTACTTCATGACCAGCCCCAAAAAATTTTAAATTCGATCTGAATCCTGAAAAAAATGAAATTTTTATATGACAAACTTGTTTTCCTCATATCTGCAAAACTATGCGTCCTAGAGCGAAAAGGGGCTTAATTCATGACCAGCCCCAAACAATTTAAAATTCCATCCAAATCCTGAAAAAATTGAAATTTTTATTTCAAAACCTTGCTTTCCTCATATCTCATAAACTATGCGTACTAGAGCGAAAAGGAGCCTAATTCATGACCATCCCCAAAAAATTTAAAATTCCATCCAAATCCTGAAAAAATTGAAATTTTTATGTCAAAAACTTCTTTTGCCCATATCTCCTAAACTATGCGCCCTAGAGCGAAAAGGAGCCTAATTCATGACCATCCCCAAAAAATTTAAAATTCCATCCAAATCCTACAAAAATTAAATTTTTATATGAAAAACTTGTTTTGCTCATATCTCCTTAACTATGCGTTCTAGAGCGAAAAGGAGCTTAATTCATGACCACCCCCCAAAAAATCGAAAATTCCATACAAATCCTGAAAAAATTAAAATTTTAATATCAAAAACTTCCTTTGCCCATATCTTCTAAACTATGCGTCCTAGAGCGAAAAGGAGCCTAATTCATGACCACTCCCAAAAAATTTAAAATTCCATCCAAATTCTGAAAAAATTGAGATTTTTATATGAAAAGCTTGTTTAGCTCATATCTCCTAACTATGCCTCCTAGAGCGAAAAGGAGCTTAATTCATGACCACACCCAAAAAATCGAAAATTCCATCCAAATCCTGAAAAAATTGAAATGTTTATGTCAAAAACTTGTTTTGCTCATATCTCCTAAACTATACGTCCTAGAGCGAAAAGAAGCTTAATTCATGACCACCCCCCAAAAAATTTAAAATTCCATCCAAATTCTGAAAAAATTAAAATTTTTATATCAAAAACTTCTTTTGCCCATATCTCCTAAACTATGCGTCCTAGAGCGAAAAGGAGCTTAATTCATGACCAGCCCCAAAGAATTTCAAATTCCATCAAAATCCTGAAAAAATTGAAATTTTTATATGAAAAACTTGTTTTGCTCATATCTCCTAAACTATGCGTCCTAGAGCGAAAAGGGGCTTAATTCATGACCTACCATAAAATCGTAAATTCCATCCACATTCTGAAAAAAGTTTAAATTTTTATGCGAAAAACTTCTTTTGCCCATATCTCCTAAAGTATGCGTCTTAGAGCGAAAAGGAGCCTAATTCATGACCATCCCCAAAAAATCGAAAATTCCATCTAAATCCTGAAAAAATTGAAATTTTTATATGAAAAACTATGCGTCCTAGAGCGAAAAGGAGCATACTTCATGACCAGCCCCAAAAAATCGAAAATTCCATCTAAATCCTGAAAAAATTGAAATTTTTATATGAAAAACTATGCGTCCTAGAGCGAAAAGGGGCTTAATTCATGACGAGCCCCAAACAATTTAAAATTCCATCCAAATCCTGAAAAAATTTAAATTTTTATTTCAAAACCTTGCTTTCCTCATATCTCATAAACTATGCGTACTAGAGCGAAAAGGAGCCTAATTCATGACCATCCCCAAAAAATTCAAAATTCCATCCAAATCCTGAAAAAATTTAAATTTTTATGTGAAAAACTTCCTTTGTCCATATCTCCTAAACTATGCGTCCTGGAGCGAAAAGGAGCCTAATTCATGACCATCCCCAAAAAATCGAAAATTCCATCCAAATCCTGAAAAAATTGAAATTTTTATGTGAAAAACTTCCTTTGTCCATATCTCCTAAACTATGCGCCCTAGAACGAAAAGGAGCCTAATTCATGACCATCCCCAAAAAATTTAAAATTCCATTCAAATCCTAAAAAAAATGAAATTTTTATATGAAAAACTTGTTTTGCTCATATCTCCTAAACTATGCGTCCTAGAGCGAAAAGGAGCCTTATTCATGACCATCCCCAAAAAATTTAAAATTCCATCCAAATCGTGAAAAAATTTAAATTTTTATATAAGAAAATTGTTTTGCGCATATCTCCATGCGTCCTAGAGCGAAAAGGAGTATAATTCATGATCATCCGCCAACAATTTAAAATTCCATCCAAATCCTGAAAAAATTGAAATTTTTATATGAAAAATTTGTTTTGCCAATATCTCCTAAACTATGCGTCCTAGAGCGTAAAGAAGCCTAATTCATGACCAGCCCCAAAAAATTTTAAATTCCATCCAAATCCTGAAAAAAAATTAAATTTTTATATTTTTATATGTCCTAGACCGAAAAGGAGCTTAATTCATGACCAGCCCCAAACAATTTAAAATTCCATGCAAATCCTGAAAAAATTGAAATTTTTATGTCAAAATCTTGCTTTGCTCATATCTCATAAACTATGCGTCCTAGAGCGAAAAGAAGCTTATTCATGACCATCCCCAAAAATCGAAAATTCCATCCAAATAGTGAAAAAATTGAAATTTTTATGTCAAAAACTTGCTTTGCTCATATCTCCTAAACTATGCGTCCTAGAGCGAAAAGGAGCCTTATTCATGACCATCCCCAAAAAATCGAAAATTCCATCCAAATCCTGAAAAAATTGAAATTTTTATGTCAAAAACTTCTTTTGCCCATATCTCCTAAACTATGCGCCCTATAGCGAAAAGGAGCCTAATTCATGACCATCCCCAAAAAATTTAAAATTCCATCCAAATCCTAAAAAAATTAAATTTTTATATGAAAAACTTGTTTTGCTCATATCTCCTAAACTATGCGTTCTAGGGCGAAAAGGAGCTTAATTCATGACCACCCCCCAAAAAATCGAAAATTCCATCCAAATCCTGAAAAAATTGAAATTTTTATGTCAAAAATTTCTTTTGCTCATATCTCCTAAACTATGCGTCCTAGTGCGAAAAGGAGCCTAATTCATGACCATCCGCAAAAAATTGAAAATTCCATCCAAATCCTAAAAAACTTAAATTTTTATATGAAAAACTTGTTTTGCTCATATCTCCTAAACTATGCGTCCTAGAGCGAAAAGGAGCTTAATTCAAGACCATTCCCAAAAAATCGAAAATTCCATCCAAATCCTGAAAAAATTGAAATTTTTATATCAAAAACTTGTTTTGCTCATATCGCCCAAACTATGCGTCGTGGAGCGAAAAGGAGCCTAATCATGACCAACCCACAAAAAATCGAAAATTCTATCAAAATCCTGAAAAAATTGAAATTTTTATATGAAAAAACTTGTTTTGCTCATATCTCCTAAACTATGCGTCCTAGTGCGAAAAGGAGCCTAGTTCATGACCACTCCCAAAAAAATTAAAATTCCATCCAAATCCTGAAAAAATTGAAATTATTATATGAAAAACTTGTTTTGCTCATATCTCCTAAACTATGCGTCCTAGATCGAAAAGGAGCCTAATTCATGACCATCACCATAAACTATGCGTCCTAGAGCGAAAAGGAGCTTAGTTCATGACCTTCTTCAAAAAGGTGAAAATTCCATCCAAATCCTGAAAAAAATTTAAATTTGTATGTGAAAAACTTATGTTGCTCATATCTCCTAAACTATGCGTCCTAGAGCAAAAAGGAGCTTAATGCAAGACTATCCCAAAAAAAAATTCTATCCAAATCCTGAAAAATTTTAAATTTTTATATGAAAAACTTGTTTTGCTCATATATCCTAAACTATGTGTCTTTGAGCGAAAAGGAGTCTAATTAATGCTACCCCCAAAAAATCGAAAATTCCATTAAAATCCTGAAAAAATTAAAATTTTTGTATGGAAAACTTGTTTTGCTTATATCCCCTAAACTATGCGTCCTAGAGCGAAAAAGAGCCTAATTCATGACCATCCCCATAAACTATGCGTCCTATAGCGAAAAGGAGCTTAATTCATGACCATACCTAAAAATTCGAAAATTCCATCCAAATCCTGAAAAAAAAATTAAATTTTCATATGAAAAATTTGTTTTGCTCATATCCCCTAAACTATGCGTCCTAGAGCGAAAAGGAGCTTAATTCAATTCCAAATTCTAAAAAATTGAAATTTTTATATGAAGACCTTGTTTTACTCATATCTCCTAAAATATGCGTCATAGAGCGAAAAGGAGCTTAATTCATAACCATCCCCAAAAAATATCCCCAAATTTGGAGAAAAATCCCCAATACTGACAACATTGTCACGGACATGGCCCATCTTCGAACTTGATCGGCATGCAGAAAAAAAAATGAGCTTGTGTAAATTTTAAGCACGATAGCTTCATAATTGAGGGCAGACAGATACACGTACATCGTTAAATTGTCTTCAGAGTTCAAGAATATATACTTTATATAGTCTGAAATCGAAATTTTGATGTGTTACTCGCGGAATAGTCCCACGAAGTCAATGTTTCTTCAAGTGAAGTGGGATCAACAGTGACCCTCAATGCATTGAGCTAGCGAGATATTATCACACCAATTTTTTAATTGCTTTCCCATATTTTCCATATTTAAAAAATCTATTTTTTATTAAAAATTTTAGATTTAGTAGTGGCATAACATTTTTGTTTTATAAAATCTTCCATTGTGCACGACCTTGTTGAAGTGCAATTTTTATATGGCAATATGACCTCTTCCATTGAGAAATTTTTCAGTAAGCTCTTGTGCAACATCTGCTGTTGCCATTGCAGCGGGTGTTGCCACAAATGGATCTTTTCAGGCATAGGTTAAATTATTTAATGTAAATAATGGGCCTCCATGTGCATTGTTGATGAAACCAAATGACGGCATTCAATTGTTTGGTGGTCTCTGCATTGCCTGAAGAAGAAGGCCTGGAAACGACTGCTGGTAAATATTTGCATTGCTGTTCACACAGAAAAACGAAATAGCAACAAAAACAGTAGAGAAATAACAAGCATTGCATCGCTTTCCAAACAAAAGAAACACAAATCAAACGGTGGTCATGATAATGAACTTTAAACCGAATTGAATTGCACAGAAGACAATTCAAGCGAACGACACCAACAAACAATCGCACAAATTTCAAATACCTACTTGGGTGAGACTTCATAGACTGTGAAGAAAACTATTTTGTAATATGTTTTTTTTTTTTTGGGGGGGGGGATATATGAACGATTTGGTCTTTGTTTTAATATTTCCCTCAGTTTATACCGAATAACTTTCATGTGGCTAGAAAAGTGAAAGTAAATTGGTTATCCCGTCAGAAGGGTTAATATACCCAGCCAAAAGTACCAAACTATGGTAAACAAGTTTCTCTGCTAGTTATTGCAAATGACAAATATCGATGTAATACCTGCAACAAAATATATATAAATATCACAATGTGACATTTTTTATACATTTTTAATTTCCCACGAAGCTTTTTATATCTGTTGAGTTTTTCACAATGAAACACCCCCATTCTCCGAGTTTCTCCGACCAAAACCCCTTGAGGGAAGGTGAGGAAAGATTGTGAGCACTGTTATGTCCGTAATGATTTCCGTAAAGATAAATTGTAATTAGCTAAGACACAACCCGGGTATATTTAGGCGACACCGAATGGGTTAGATTAGGTTAAAGTGGCAGCTCGACTTTCAGGCTCACTCAGACTATTCAGTCCATTGTGATAAAATGGGTTAACTGAGTTATGCTCACGGTAAATTGGTAAACTTCTACCAAAAATTGTAGATTTGTTATTGTTTGGTAGATTGGTAGAATTCGTCATACTTTGGTAGATTTTGAAAAGCAGGTACTATAGAAATAAAATTTTGACAAAATTTTCTACAGAAATAAAATTTTGACAAAATTTTCTACAGAAATAAAATTTTGACAAAATTTTCTACAGAAATAAAATTTTGACAAAATTTTCTATAGACATAAAATGTTGACAAAATTTTCTATAGAAATAAAATTTTGACAAAATTTTCTACAGAAATAAAATTTTGACAAAATTTTCTATTGAAATAAAATGTTGACAAATTTTCTATAGAAATAAAATTTTGACAAAATTTTCTATAGAAATAAAATGTTGACAAAATTTCTATAGAAATAAAATTTTGACAAAATATTCTATAGAAATAAAATTTTGACAAAATATTCTATAGAAATAAAATTTTGACAAAATTTTCTATACAAATAAAATATTGACAAAATTTCTTTAGCAGTAATAATTTTTAAAAATATTCTATAGAAATAAAATTTTGACAAGATTTTTATAGAAATAAAATGTTGACAAAATTTTCAATAGAAATAAAATTTGACAAAATTTTCTATAGAAATAAAATGTTGACAAAAATTTTCTATAGAAATAAAAATTTGAAAAAATTGTCTATAGAAATAAAATGTTGACGAAATATTCTATAGAAATATAATTTTGACTAAATTTTCTATTTAAATAAAATTTTGACAAAATATTCAATAGAAATAAAATGTTGACAAAATGTTCTATACAAATAAAATGTTGACAAAATTTCGTTAGCAAAATTAATAATTTTGGAAAAAATATTCTATAGAAATAAAATTTTGACAACATTTCTATAGAAATCAAATGTTGACAAAATTTTCAATAAAAATAAAATTTGACAAAATTTTCTATAGAAATAAAATGTTGACAAAAATTATCTATAGAAATAAAATTTTGAAAAAAATTTTCTATACAAATAAAATTTTGACAAAATTTTCTTTAGCAATAATAATTTTGAAAAAATATTCTATAGAAATAAAAATTTGACAAAAATTTCTATAGAAATAAAATTTGACAAATTTTCTATAGATATAAAATGTTAACAAATTTTCTATACATATACAATTTTGAAAAATTTCGATAGAAATTAAATTTTTTTTCATTCGTTTTGTTTTGTTATCGTTGGTTTTTTATACCCTCCATCATAGGATGGGGATATATTAACTTTGTTATACCCTCCCATCATAGGATGGGGGTATATTAACTTTGTCAATTCCGTTTGTAACACATCGAAATATTGCTCTAAGACCCCATAAAGTATATATATTCTGGATCGTGGTGAAATTCTGAGTCGATCTAAGCATGTCCGTCCGTCCGTCCGTCTGTTGAAATCACGCTAACTTCCGAACGAAACAAGCTATCGACTTGAAACTTGGCACAAGTAGTTGTTATCGATGTAGGTCAGATGGTATTGAAAATGGGCGATATCGGTCCACTTTTACGTATAGCCCCCATATAAAGGGACCCTCAGATTGGCTTGTGGAGCCTCTAACAGAAGCATATTTCATCCGATCCGGCTGAAATTTGGTACATGGTGTTGGTACATGGTCTCTAACAACCATGCAAAAATTGGTCCACTCGGTCCATAATTATATATAGCCCCCATATAAACCGATCCCAGATTTGGCTTGCGGAGCCTAAAAGAGAAGCAAATTTCATCCGATCCGGCTGAAATTTTTTACATGGTGTTGGTATATGGTCTCTAACAACCATGCAAAAATTGGTCCACATCGCTCCATAATTATATATAGCCCCCATATAAACCGATCCCCAGATTTGGCTTGCGGAGCCTCAAAGAGAAGAAAATTTCATCCGATCCGGCTGAAATTTGGTACACGATGTTGGTATATGATCTCTATCAACCATGCAAAAATTGGTCCATATCGGTCCATAATTATATATAGCCCCCATATAAACCGATCCCCAGATTTGGCTTGTAGAGCCTCTTAGAGATGCATATTTCATCCGATCCGGCTGAAATTTGGTACATGATGTTGGTATATGGTCTCTAACAACCATGAAAAATTGGTCCACATCGCTTCATAATTATATATAGCCCCCATATAAACCGATCCCCAGATTTGGCTTGCGAAGTCTCCAAGAGAAGCAAATTTCATCCAAGCCGGTTGTAATTTGGAACATGGTGTTAGTATATGATCTTTAACAACCTTGCCAGAATTGGTCCATATCGGTCCATAATTATATATAGCCCCCATATAAAACGTTCTCCAGATTTGACCTCCGGAGCCTCTTGGAGGAGCAAAATTCATCCGATCCGGTTCAAATTAGGAACGTGGTGTTAGTATATGGTCGCTAACAACCATACCAAAATTGGTCCAATCACACAAAAATTGGTCCATATCGGTTCATAATCATGGTTGCCACTAGAGCCAAAAATAATCTACCAAAATTTTATTTCTATAGAAAGTTTTGTCAAAATGTTATTTCTATAGAAAATTTTGTCAAAATTTTATTTCTAGAGAAAATTTTGTTAAAATTTTATTCAGTTCATAATAAAATTTTCATCATTTTCAAAATTTTATTTCTATAGAAAATTTTGTCAAAATTTTATTTCTATAGAAAATTTTGTTCAAATTTTATTCGGTTCATAATCATGGTTGCCACAAATAATCTACCAAGATTTTATTTCTATAGAAAATTTTGTCAAAAGTTTATTTCTATAGAAAATTTTGTTAAAATTTTATTTCTGTAGAAATTTTTGTCAAAATTTTCTTTCTATAGAATATTTTGTCAAAATTTTTATATCTATAGAAAATTTTGTGAAAATTTTATTTCTATAGAAAATGTTGTTAAAATTTTATTTCTGTAGAAAATTTTGTCAAAATTTTATGTCTACTTTGTCAAACTGAATTATATACGTATTGGATCGATCTTTTTTGATTTAATTTATACCACGTATGGACTTACATACAATTTAGAAGATGGTGTTAGGAGGTTTTAAGATACCTTGCCATCGGCAAGCGTTACCGCAACTTAAGTAATTCGATTGTGGATGGCAGTGTTTAGAAGAAGTTTCTACGCAATCCATGATGGAGGGTACATAAGCTTCGGCCTGGCCGAACTTACGGCCGTATATACTTGTTGCTTGTTTTTTTTTTTTTGATTTCAGCTTAAAACCATACTGACTAAACTACAAGTGTAGCTTAACCAACAGAGGAAAATAATGTTTGTCAAATTAATTTGGGCAAAGCCCTATAGACTGCAAGATGGTTGGATGGACGCACGTTTCGGAATTACCACATTCCTCATCAGCATCCTCTACTTGCAGCAAAACTATCAACCAATTATTAGAATAAACTCAGGCAGTTCAATAAACCCAACAATAAACCACACTTGAACCTTCCGAAAAAAGGTTTTACATTGATAGCCGGCTTTTGCCGAAAAAAATTCGTACAAACATCTCTCTTTTCCTTTGCCACCGTCAAATCATCGATTTGAATGAAGTTGGCTGGGTTTTATTTTGAGCGTGTTTCCTCTTCTTTCTTTCATTCGTTTTGTTTTGTTGGTTAAGCTACACTTGTAGTTTAGTCAATGTATGGTTTTAAGCTGAAATCAAAAAAACAACGAAATTGAATTTTGACAAAATTTTCTATAGAAATAAAATGTTGACAAAATTTTCTATAGAAATAAAATGTTGACAAAATTTTCTATAGAAATAAAATTTTGACAAAAATTCTGCAGCATTAAAATGTTGACAATATTTTCTATAGAAATAAAATGTTCACAAAATATTCTATAGAAATAAAATGTTGACAAAATTTTCTATAGAAACAACTGTTGACAAAATTTTCTATATATATAGAAAATTTTGACAAAATTTCTATAGAAATTAAATTTTGACAAAATTTTCTATAGAAATAAAATGTTGACAAAATTTTCTATATATAGAAAATTTTGACAAAATTTCTATAGAAATTAAATTTTGACAAAGTTTTCTATACATTTTAATTCTGCAGAACTCAAATGTTGACAAAATATTCTATAGAAATAAAATGTTAACAAAATTTTCTATACATATAAAATTTTGACAAAATATCTATAGAAATTAAATTTAGACAAAATTTTCTATACATATAAAATTTTGACAAAATTTCTCTAGAAATTAAATTTTGACAAAATTTTCTATAGAAATAACATGTTGACAAAATTTTATATAGAAATAAAGTTTTGAAAAAATTTTCTATAGAAATCAAATGTTGACAAATATAATTTTGACAAAATATATAAATATAATTTTGACAAAATTTTCTATTTAACTAAATTTTTGATAAAAAATTCCATAGAAATTAAGTAAAATTTTGACAAGATCCTCTATAAATATATTATTTTGACAAAATTTCTATAGAAGTATAATGTTGAAAAAATTTCTATAGAATGTTGACAAAATTTCTATAGAATGTTGACAAAATTTCTTTAGAAGTAAAATGCTGACAAAATTTTCTATAGAAATAAAAATTTTGACAAAATTTTCTATAGAAATAAAATTTTGACAAAATTTTCTATAGAAATAAAATGTTGAAAAAATTTTCTATAGAAATAAAATGTTGACAAACATTTTCTACAAAAATAAAATTTTGACAAAATTTTCTATAGAAATAAAATCTTGACAAAATTTCTATAGAAATAAATGTTGAAAAAATTTTCTATAGAAATAAAATGTTGGCAAAAATTTTCTATAGAAATAAAATTTTAAAAATTATTTTATAGAAATAAAATTTTGACAAAATTTCTATAGAAATAAAATGTTGGCAACATTTTCTATAGAAATAAAATTTGACAAAATTTTCTATAGAAATAAAATTTTGATAAAAAATTTTCTATAGAAATAAAATTTTTAAAAATTGTCTATAGAAATAAACTGTTGACAAAATATTCTCTAGAAATAAAATGTTGACAAAATTTTCTATAGAAATAACATGTTGACAAAATTCTTTAGAAGTAAAATGCTGACAAAATTTTCTAAGATATAAAATTTTGACAAAATTTCTATTGAAATAAAATTTTAACATTTCTATAGAAAATCCTTTTAACCATAAAGTACACGTTACGTCCTTTCTCCTGATACCAAAAAATTTAATTGGCATATTAATCCATCGTAGTTAGTATTTTTCCATTAAATTGAATGAAATGCAATTTTTTAGATTGTCATTGAATATAGTGTCTCTTCACAACATAAGCAAATTTTAATTTTTGGATTTTTCAGCTTTTTTCTTCATATGCTATCAAAGTCCTTTAAAAATAAGTTAACGACGACTTTATTTTCCAAATTAAGACTCGACTTCTAGTAGAAATTATGCTGTGTTTCAAGTAAAAAACGTCTTTAAAATAAAGTGTTGAAAACATGTCCTATATTTGAACGATTTTTTGCTTTGTAATCAAGATGCAAAAATACAACAAATTAAAGACAATTTCATTAAATTTAAAGATTTTTTTCTAAATTATTAAAGTCAAGTTGACCTTAGCCCAAACATTTTTTCTTTCATGTTATGATATCCATTTTTAAATCAAATCACTTACTTATAAGGACAATACGACTTCATTGAAAAAGTTTATCCACCTTTGGTCAAGGAAAAAAACTTTATATTAGAGAAATGCGTCTTCTATGCTAAGCAAAATATGCATTCGTATTTCAAAGACATGAAATCTTTGACTCACGACAATATTTTTTTTTAGTGTGCTACGGCTGAACATCAAAAAGGTTTTCAGCGGTGGATTATCCCACCACAGTAATTGCTGGTGACATTTCTGAGGGTTTCAAAACTTCTCTAAGTGGTTTCACTGGAATGTGGAACGCCGTCGGACTCGCAAATAGAAGGAGTCCCTTGTCATTGAACTTAACATGGAATCGGGCAGCACTCAGTGATAAGAGAGAAGTTCACCACTGTGGTATCACAATAGTCTAAGTGAGCCTGATACATCGGGCTGCCACATAACCTAACCTAATCTAAGAACATGAAATCTTGGCCTCAGGACATTATTTTTCAGTGTATGTTTAGAGAAAGTTTCCTTCACTCTAACAATTTTTTGCGTACGTTAGTTAAATGAACTAGGTAACGTTAGGTTAGGTGGCAACCCGATGTATCAGCTCACTTAGACTATTCAGTCCATTGTGATACCACAGTGGTGAACTTCTCTCTGTGGTATCATCAACTAAAAAAACGGGGGAAAATTATCCACAAATGAGTCATAACGATTTAAAATTCGTACTTCTCGCAAAATAGTTCATTATTTCTTTACTTGGTATGACTCTAAAGACATTGTTGGAATTTTTTCTTTCAAACTACAAAATTTTCGTTTACAAGTGAGTTTGTCGAAAAATATTTACTTATTTTTGTAATATCGGCGTGATGTCTGTGTTTTTATACTTTTTATTTAAACATTTCTAAAAATAATCTAAATTTCCTGGAATTAACAAAAATTGTTGTTTTGGTGGGTACACTGTTTGTTCAGTGTAGTAAATTTATTACTATTTGGTCGCCATAGCATTACTCAATTAACCCATTCGGTGCGCGATTAAAGCGGTCTGGTTTGTGTCTTAGCTAATATCAATTTGTCTTCGCTGACATTAATATTTGTGTAGCATTATTTGAATGCTGATTTAGCTGTACATTTTGTGTATCGGGTCACATTGGTTGTGGTTGGGGAAAATGACCTTTTTTTCCACCACAGCGTTTCGTTATTTCTTGTAATTGTTTTATTCAATTATATAAATGATGGTACGTTTATTTGTGTCCATTGTTTGCTTTCAAACGTATTTTGTGTAAGAATTAATATCCGATTTTGTATCGTTTAGCATTGTCAACCGTCCATTGTTTTGTGTACGTAATGGAAATTTATTGCCATTAAAGTTGTGTTTCATTTTTTGTTTAATTAATATTTACCTCTCCTTTTCAAATGACCCTTATCACAAAGAAAATTCTCAGGGTGTGAGACGCAAAACTTTGAAACAGATAACATTTGTAATAAGCTCACTATACACTGAAAGAATTCTATACTTTTCTCTTATATATCTTCAAGGAGTTATCGGTATAAGGGAAATAGATAAAGAAATGAAATAAAATAAAAATAATTGCCTTAAAATGAAACATTAAGCAACCTCAATTTTAAGACACACTATTTGCCCAATAGGGCTGTTATCTTTTAGATTTGGATACCCTAAGCCGTGACGGACTTAAAGAAAACAGAGTACTCGTTTATCCAGATATTTAAAACAATCACAGAAATAAGTCAGCAAACCTTTTTGTCCCTAAAGAACAAAGAAGAAAGCCTTCTCATACTGCAGCTGAGAAAAACACAATTGTCGTCTTGATGTTTCAAGCACGTTTATCTTAAATTTGCATAACTTCTCTAATTCACAAAATCAGATCTTTATGACTTTTACTCTTTTTCCAATTTTGCTTTTCTGTCTATTAAATACGATGTCAACAATTTTCTTTGTCGACAGTGATTTCTATGTATAACGTAGAGTCAAATTGTTTACAACTATTCACACGATGACATAAAAGACACTATCTTACTTGTATTTTCCCAAAGATCAAAGGAGCATTGTTGTGACTTTTGAAATTAAATGCCAAAATTATGAAAGCAAATCACTTATACTCTACCACAATGACGCTTTGAAGAGATGATGAAAGTTTTTCTTCTTTCGCCGTCTGTCTTTGTTGCTGTGTATATTCGGTGTGTTGACAGAAATGTAAATTTATTAACAAAGACAATTTTTGGATTTTGTCCAGGGTAATGATGATAATTGCAAACTTAATTTACATTAAATATTAGCATTAAAATTTTTGTTATGCTATGGCTAATGAAGTATATTTAATTTTGTTTTTCGCAATAAAACTAATGTCATGGCAATGTAATTGATTTATAAACAAGCAGATATGACTGAATGATTGGCCATACCGAATCTTACACTCAAAAAAAATTTCGTTTTACATTTGTAGTCACAATCATGCCTCTTTGAAAAAGGCAACTTTTTAGGAATTTACACTGAAAGAAGAGTTTGTTTTCCGAGGAACATAATTTTATGCAGTGATGCCAATTTAGCTATTTTATTGCTATATCTAGCTATGAGTTGACTACACTACAAGAGTATCTTTCTGTTGATTAAGCTACTCTTTATTAATTAATTTTAATTTTTCAGGACCCAGATTTAAAGCTAGATAGCTCCCAAATATATCTATTTATTTCATATTTATACTTATAAGTAAATTACAAAAAGGGTCTTAAGCTTTAGCGATTGTGTACATAAATATAGTTAGAATTTTAAAAAATTTTGTGATTCTAGACAAGTATCGTATAAGAATGACAAACAATTAATTACAAAGATTTCTCCCTTAAATATATCATTAATTTAAGGAACGGCATCTTTGGTTCCGAATCAATACCAAAATCCTTAAACGAAGGTCAACACTTTAGGAAGTAATGTTTTTTTAGTGCAGTTTTTAGCCGACCCGCATACACGGTTGCCACTCGTGCCAAAAATAATCTACCGAAATTTGAAAAAAATACCAAACTTAACCAAAATAATAATTTTGAAGCTTTTGATAAAATGTTTGTGGTTAGTACGAAAAATTATTTGTCTTCCAAAGAAAGGTTCTATTATTTTATATTAGGAGCTTATTTCAGTATTTGCAATTGGTTTAAACTTCTATAGAAAATGTTGTAAAAATTTTATTTCTATAAAAAATTTTCTCAAATTTTTTCCATAGAGAATTTTCTCCAGATTTTATTTCTGTACAAAATTTCGCCAAAATTCTATATAGAAAAATTTCTCAACATTTTATTTATATAAACAATTTTCTGACAATTTTTTACGGAAAATTTTGTCAAAATTTTAACTCTATGGAACATTTTGTTAATATTTTATTTAGGTAGAAAATTTTCTCAAAACTTTATTTCTATAGAAAATTTTGTCAAAATTTTTATTCGGTAGAAAATTCTCTCAAAATTTTATTTCTGTTGAAAATTTCTTCAAAATTTTATTCCCATAGAGAATTTTCTCCAGATTTAATTTCTATAAAAATGTTGTCAAAATTTTATTATTATTTTATTTCCATAGAAAAATTTCTCAACATTTTATTTATATAAAAAGTTTCTGACAATTTTGTTTCTAAAGAAAATTTTATGAAAATTTTACTTGTATCAAAAATTTTGTCAAAATTTTATTTCGGTGGAACATTTTGGTAAGGTTTTATTTCGGTAGAACATGTTCTCAAGATTTTATTTCTATAAAAAATTTGCCGAAATTTTCTTTCTGTACAAAATTTTATCAAAATTTTATTTGTGTACAAAATTTTTGTCAAACTGTTATTTCTGCACACAATTTTGTCAAAATGTTATTTCTGTAGAAAAATTTTGTCAGAATTTTATTTCCGTAGAAAATTTTTTAATTTTTTTTTTCTGTAGAAATTTTTATCAAAAATATATTTCCGTAGAAAATTTTCTCAAAAATTTTTTTATATAAAGAATTTTGTCAAGATTTTATTTCGGTAGAAAAATTTCTCAAAATTTTATTTCTATAAAAATTTTGCCGAAATTTTCTTTCGGTACAAAATTTTGTCAAAATTTTATTTCTATAGAAAAATTTCTCAAAATTTTATTTCTGTAGAAAGTTCTGTCAAAATTTTATTTCTGTAGAAAATTTTCTCAACATTTTTTTATATAAGAAATTTCCGGCAATTTTTTTTCTAAAGAAAATTTTATCAAAATTGTACTTCTATCGAAAATTTTCTCAACATTTTATTTCGGTAGAAAATTTTGTTAAAATTTTATTTCGGTAGAACATATTCTCAAAGTTTTATTTCTATAAAAATGTTGTCAAAATGTTATTTCTGTACAAAATTTTTGTCAAAATGTTATTTCTGTACAAAATTTTGTCAAAATTTTATTTCTGTACAAAATTTTTGTCAAAATGTTATTTCTGCACAAAATTTTGTCAAAATTTTATTTTTGTAGAAAATTTTATCAAAATTATATTTCTGTTGAAAATTTTCTTAAAATTTTATTTATATAAAGAATTTTGTCAAGATTTTATTTAAGTAGAACAATTTCTCAAAATTTTCTATAGAAAATTTTGTCAAAATTTTATTTCTGTAGAAAATTTTTGTCAAAATGTTATTTCTATAGAAAATTTTCTCAAAATTTTATTTATATAGAAAATTTTCTCAACATTTTATTTATATAAAAAATTTTCGACATTTTTTTTTTTTCTAAATAAAATTTGATCAAAATTGTACTTCTATCGAAAATTTTATCAACATTTTATTTCGGTACAAAATTTGGTTAAAATTTTATTTCGGTAGAACATGTTCTCAAAGTTTTATTTCTATAAAAATTTGGTCAAAATTTTATTTCTAAACAAAATTTTGTAAAATATTCATTTCTGTAGAAAAATGTTGTCAGAATATTATTTCTTTAGAAAATTTTGTCAAAATTTTATCAAAAATATATTTCTGTAGGACATTTTCTCAAGATTTTATTTCTGTAAAGAATTTTGTGAAAATTTTATTTCGGTAGAATATTTTTTCCAAATTTTATTTCTATAAAAATTTTGCCAAAATTTTATTTCTTAGAAAATTTTGTCAAAATTTTATTTCTATAGAAAAAATTTTCTCAAAAATTTATTTCTATAGAGAATTTTGGCAAGCTTTTATTTCTATAGAAAATTTTTGCAAAATTTTAGTTGTATAGAAAATCTTATTTCTATAGAAAATTTTCTAAACATTTTATTTCTATAGAAATTTTATTTCTATAGAAAATTTTGTCAAAATTTCATTTCTATAGAAAATTTTCTCAATATTTTATTTCTATTGACAATTTTGGCAAAATTTTATTCGTATAGAAAATCTTATTTCTAGTTTTCTCAAAAATTTATTTCTCTAGAAAATTTTCTCAAAATTTTATTTCTATGGATAATTAGGTTAGGTTAGGTACACCCAGAAAAAAGTGACCCCTTCTTTAAGTTAAAATGAACTCATTGTGAAGAAAGTTGAACTTCGTATAGCGCCAAAGACATTTTTATTTGTTTGAACGATGTGATTTTCGTAGAAATTAGGAATAATGCATTCCATATATTAGTTAACATTTTCCTATATTTATATACCACTATACTACAGAATGAAAAAATTTAACTAATTTGAATTCATATATGGAATGATTTTATTGAAATTTTTTCATTCATTTCGACAAATCTTACACATTTGTGGTAAAACTTTTACTTCATAATTAGAACTGCTTACCTTCGTTTTTAAATACAATTTTATTTATTTCTATAAGCAATTTTATCTTCAATAAAAGACATGTTTTATTAATATATTGAATATATTTATTAAGAATCAACAGCATCGAATCTCTTTGAAATATTAATTTATTATTCCACTATTTCCAATTTCCGTGTGATATTATCAACTGTAAAACACACTTTTTCTTCTTCTTGTACTTTTCACTTTTAATAAGTTGCTGCCTAACGATTTTGTCCTCCTTTTACAATTTCAATACCTACAAATATAAAAAATCATAAAACATTTTTGTTGCAAAAGGTTAGCGTCACTGAATATTACCTGATAATTGAAGATTCCAAAATGAAGTCAAATGAAAGGGTTGTTATTCTGCTGGTGTTTTCTTTCTTTATACACTATCACGAACATTGATAGATTTATTTAAAAAAACGAAAATTTTTCTCACTAATTTAAAATAACAAATATTTTATATATTTTATTTGTTATTTATTATATTATTTTACCATATTATTTTTTAACAATCTCTCCGTATACCAAAACAACGCGATTCCAACAAAAAAACAACCGACGCGCAAATATATCGATTACACCCACGCGCAAACACATCGATTACGATGACAGGTATCGATTACAGGTAGACAATAGAAATTTAGGAAAATGTCCTATATTCTAACAAGAGCGTTTCCTTAAGTTTTGAAAGGATTGCATACTTCTTAGTACGAATGAACTAAAATATTTTTCTATGCCAAGTGTTGTTCGTATGTATGAAAAACTTTCTATTATAAAGGAAGTAGCAATTATCATCTTATAAGAAATTTTACTAATTTTGAGGAAACTTGGTTTTAGTTCGGTTTTTGTTTATTTTTACGAATGCTTTGTTATCGGTGAATAAAATTTTCTTTTTCAGTAGTAAATTCTTATACCCAGCGAAGAAAATAGTATGAGTAAAATTCCATGCCTCATTCTAGTTAATGAACTAATCCTAACTGCTTACAGTTTAGGATTTTTTTACTGAAACGAGTAAATTTTATTATTTTTCACAAAAATTTACCTTAATGGAAATAAAATGGATAAACTATATTGATGAAAATGTTTTCCTTTAGTTTCGAAGGCACTTTTTTCTGGGTGTATAGTGGCAGGCCGATATTTCAGGCTCACTTAGACCAGTCAGTCCAATCTGGTACAACAGTGGTGAACTTCCCTCTTAGTACCGATTGCTGTCCGATTCTATGTTAAGCTCAATGACAAGGGAACTCGTTTTTATAACCGAGTCCGAACGCCGTTCCATATTGCAGTGAAACCACTTAGTGAAGCTGTGAAACACACAGAAATGTCACCAGCATTACTTAAGTGGGATAATCCACCGCTGAAAAACTTGATTTTGTCAAAATTTTATTTCTATAGAAAATTTTCTAAAAATTTTATTTCTACAGAAAATTTTCTTAAAAAATTTATTTCCCTAGAAAATTTTCTGAAAAATTTGTCAAAATTTTATTTCTGTGGAATATATTGTCAAAATTTTATTTCTATAGAATATTTTCTCAAAAATTTATTTTTATAGACAATGTTCTCAAAAATTTATTTCTCTACAAAATTTGTTCAAAATTTTATTTCTATAGAAAAATATCCCAATTTTATTTCTATATCAAGTTTTCTCAAATTTTTTTTCCAAAATCTACCAAAACTCCCAGAATTTCACAAATTTACCAAGCAGTGAAAAATCTACGGATTTTGGTAGAATTCTACCAACTGTGGCAACCGTGCCCATATAACCTATTTTTTCACAAACTGCATTGGTTGCCCATATTCTCCTTCAGGCTCACAATTCAGCTCTTGGTTATGCTGCTCATAGCTCATGTCCTTGCAAAACTAACCAAGATTTCCATTTAATAGTAATTGCTAAATAATTTTGAACCGACTTTCTTTCTATGTTATTTGTAATGAGAGATCTTTCTGGGTACTATCGCAATAACAAAAGGTCAATTGATGAGTCCCCGGCATGACAACAAAACCAAAACAAGTTTCCACAAAAACTCACATTATACATATTTTGAGCATCATTTTCCAATAACATCATAATCAAAAAAATGCAATCAATATCAACTACAAATATAATTTTTCTATATATTGGACATGATGTCACTAACATTTATCCCTTTGGATTAATTTTTCCTCTGAACCCACATCCACTTGGGTTGGGTTTTTTGCTTATTGCATGAATCAAGGATGTTAGCTCTGGAGTGGAGTTCAATTACTTTCACTTTTCTATGGGTTGATGTCACGATTTAAAAATACTCATATACATCGTTGTTGCTTTATCTCCTGGAACTAATGGCGCATCATGACCCAAGGTATTTCGGAATCTTGGCTTTATAAAGTGAAACTGAAGATAATAGCGGGCATTTGCCAACTAGAGATGAAATAAACATCACCATGGTGGATCAGTTAAGAGATGCAAAGTGGAAATTTTATTTAAAACTGAACGAGTCTATGTCAAGTGCAATGACTCTGTCAGTTGTTCGTTTTTTTATTTTACTTAGGAAGACGTATGCTTGTATTACGCCATAAAAGATTTAGATAAGATATTTAGGAATTTTAATAATAGTGCTTACAAAAATTGCAGAAAAATATGTGTAGTATATTCTGTAATATATAACACAAAAATAATATGTTAAGGAAAATGGTAAGAAAGTGACAAGCATAAGCTAGGGAAGGCTACTGGCGGAGGGCTTAGCTCCCCAGATTATTATACCCTTCACCACTACTGTGGTACAGGGTATAATAAGTTTGTGCATTTGTATGTAACGCCAAGAAGGAAAAGTCTGAGACCCATCGTTTAGTATACCGATCGTCTTAGAATTAAATTCTGAGTCGATTTAGCGATGTCCGTCCGTCTGTCTGTCTGTCCGTCTGTCTGTCTGTTGATGTATTTTTGTGTGCAAAGTACAGCTCGCAGTTTTAGTCCGATTGTCCTAAAATTTGGTATAGGGTCCAGTTTCGGCTCAAAGACGATCCCTATTGATTTTGGAAAAAATCGGTTCAGATTTAGATATAGCTGCCATATATATTTTTCACCGATTTGGTCATAATTGGCGTGTATATCAACCGATCTTCCTCAAATTCCGTACATCCGAATATTTTATGAGTCTCGAAAAACTTGCAAAATATCAGCCAAATCGGTTCAGATTTAGATATAGCTCCCATATATAGCTTTCGCCCGATTTACACTCATTTGCCCACAGAGGCCAATTTTTTGCTCCGATTTAGTTGAAATCTTGCATAGGGAGTAGAATTAGCATTGTAACAATGCGTGCCAAATTTGGTTGAAATCGGTTCAGATTTAGATAAATCTCCCATATATAGCTTTCGCCCGATTTACACTCATATGACCACAGAGTCCAATATTTAACTCCGATTTAGTTGAAATTTTGCACAGGGAGTAGAATAAGCATTGTAGCTGTGCGTGCCAAATTTGGTTGAGATCGGTTCAGATTTAGATTTAGCTTCCATATATATGTTTTTCTGATTTCGACCAACATTTTCCTTGTTTTTTACTAAAATTGTGTTCCACCCTAGTGCATTAGCCAACTTAAATTTTGAGTCTATAGATTTTGTAAAAGTCTATTAAATTCTGTCCAAATCGAGTGATATTTAAATGTATGTATTTGGGACAAACCTTTATATATAGCACCCAACACATTTGACGGATGTGATATGGTATCGAAAATTTAGAGCTACAAAGTGGTGCAGGTTATAATATAGTCGGCCCCGCCCGACTTTAGACTTTCCTTACTTGTTTTTTGTTTAATAATTCATTTTTTACAGAAAATTTTTAGGCTTGTGCTATTTAACATCACTATCTTCATATAAAACAGTTTCCTATAAAACTGTTTACTTTTTATCTCTGTGTATGAATACGAGCAAGTGGTGACCATCGACCATTATGGCATTGGTTTTGTTAAAATTTTATTTCTATAGAAATAAAATTTTAACAAAATTTTTTATAGAAATAAAATTTTGACAATATTTTCGATAAAAATAAAATTTTGGTAGATTATTTTTGGCTCGAGTGGCAACCATGATTATGAACCGATATGGACCAATTTTTGTGTGATTGGGTATCGGCTATATATAACTATAGACCAATTTGGACCAATTTTGGCATGGTTATTAGCGGTCTTATACTAACACCACGTTGCAACCGGATCGGATGAATTTTGCTCCTCCAAGAGGCTCCGGAGATCAAATCTGGGGAACGGTTTATATGGGGGCTATATATAATTATGGACCGATATGGACCAATTCTTGCGCGTTTGTTAGAGACCACATTCTAACACCATGTTCCAAATTTCAACCGGATCGAATGAAGTTTGCTCCTCCAAGAGGCTCCGGAGGACAAATCTGGGGATCGATTTATATGGAGGCTATATATAATTATGGACCGATATGGAACAATTCTTGCATGGTTGTTAGAGACCATATACTAACACCACGTACCAAATTTCAACCGGATCGGATGAATTTTGCTCCTCTAGGAGGCTCCGGAGGTCAAATCTGGGGATCGGCTTATGTGGGGACTATAAAGGGTGATTCTTTTGAGGTTAGGATTTTCATGCATTAGTATTTGACAGATCACGTGGGATTTCAGACATGGTGTCAAAGAGAAAGATGCTCAGTATGCTTTGACATTTCATCATGAATAGACTTACTAACGAGCAACGCTTGCAAATCATTGAATTTTATTACCAAAATCAGTGGCAGAAAATCCGCTTTTTTATCGACAAATTTTGTTCAGCGATGAGGCTCATTTCTGGTTGAATGGCTACGTAAATAAGCAAAATTGCCGCATTTGGAGTGAAGAGCAACCAGAAGCCGTTCAAGAACTGCCCATGCATCCCGAAAAATGCACTGTTTGGTGTGGTTTGTACGCTGGTGGAATCATTGGACCGTATTTTTTCAAAGATGCTGTTGGACGCAACGTTACGGTGAATGGCGATCGCTATCGTTCGATGCTAACAAACTTTTTGTTGCCAAAAATGGAAGAACTGAACTTGGTTGACATGTGGTTTCAACAAGATGGCGCTACATGCCACACAGCTCGCGATTCTATGGCCATTTTGAGGGAAAACTTCGGAGAACAATTCATCTCAAGAAATGGACCGGTAAGTTGGCCACCAAGATCATGCGATTTGACGCCTTTAGACTATTTTTTGTGGGGCTACGTCAAGTCTAAAGTCTACAGAAATAAGCCAGCAACTATTCCAGCTTTGGAAGACAACATTTCCGAAGAAATTCGGGCTATTCCGGCCGAAATGCTCGAAAAAGTTGCCCAAAATTGGACTTTCCGAATGGACCACCTAAGACGCAGCCGCGGTCAACATTTAAATGAAATTATCTTCAAAAAGTAAATGTCATGGACCAATCTAACGTTTCAAATAAAGAACCGATGAGATTTTGCAAATTTTATGCGTTTTTTTTTTAAAAAAAGTTATCAAGATCTTAACAAATCACCCTTTATATAATTATTGGTCGATGTGGACCAATTTTTGCATGGTCATTAGAGAACACATACCAACACCATGTACCAGATTTCAGCCGGATCGGATGAAATTTGCTTCTCTTAAAGGCTCCACAAGCCAAATCGGGCTATATATAATTATGGACCGATGTGGACCAATTTTTGCATGGTTGTTAGAGACCATATACTAACACCATGTACCAAATTTCAGCCGGATCGGATGAAATTTGCTTCTCTTAGAGCAATCGCAAGCCAAATTTGAGGGTCCGTAAAAGTGGACCGATATGGACCAATTTTTGCATGGTTGTTAGAGACCATATACCAACACCATGTACCAAATTTCAGCCTGATCGGATGAAATTTGCTTCTTTTAGAGCAATCGCATGCCAAATTTGGGGGTCCGTTTATATGGGGGCTATACGTAAAAGTGGACCGATATAGACCAATTTTTGCATGGTTGTTAGAGACCATATACTAACACCGTGTACCAAATTTCAGCCTGATCGGATGAAATTTGCTTCTCTTAGAGCAATCGCAAGCCAAATTTGGGGGTACGTTTATATGGGGGCTATACGTAAAAGTGGACCGATATGTCCCATTTGCAATACCATTCGACCTACATCGATAACAACTACTTGTGCCAAGTTTCAAGTCGATAGCTTGTTTCGTTCGGAAGTTCGCGTGATTTCAACAGACGGACGGACGGACATGCTCAGATCGACTCAGAATTTCACCACGACCCAGAATATATATACTTTATGGGGTCTTAGAGCAATATTTCGATGTGTTACAAACGGAATGACAAAGTTAATATACCCCATCCTATGGTGGAGGGTATAAAAAACATAAAAACCCTTTTTTATTATTTAAATGCCGGAGCACACATGAAGCTCGGCACTTTTTGAAATGAGCGGGCCTACATGACAGCTCCAGTCACAAGCAGCGTTGCCAATTTAGCTTTTTTCCCGCTAGATTTGGCCTTTTTTGAAGACGTTTAGCGGGAAAAAAATGCATTTAGCTTTTAGCTTTTTTTCTGGCTTTTTTTCATGACCTTTTAGCTATTTTTGGCTTTTTTTATTTTCGACATGTTTCTATTGAAATATGGATAAATCGGCGTTTTTATATAAAGGGCACCTTATACGGTCGGATAAACCCTGCGACACAACACGTTGCGGCGACAAATCCGGTAGTATAAGGCCATGTTCGCGTGTTGCGGGGACGTGTTGGTATAAAATCAAAACGCCTGATTTTTTCCGGTTGGGAGGCACAAATCTTCACGTGTAAGGGGATGTTCGCCAAACATTAGCAAAAACAAATTTATTTTCATAATTAAAACAAGCATTTCTGGGATGAAATTAATGAGGGATCGCTAATTAGGCTTGGAATTTTTATTGTTTCTTCCATTTTTACTAAAAAATGGCTTTACACCTAACTTTTCGTCCATCTTCATTGTTTGTGTTTATGCTTCTTCTTATTTCTTCATGTTGTTATCATAATTGTTCGTACAGTGTGAGGGTAAAACTTGAACGAACACACAACAAATAGGCGAACCTCTGTCGTAGTGTTTATCCGACCGTCTAAGGTCCGCTTAAGCCTTGCTGCAAGTATAAGGGTTTCCACATATTTCAAAGCTCAGTTGAAACATTAATAATGAGTCCAGCCATTATGCGGGCATTTTTGTAGCAAATACACCTTGTTGTAAAGTTTTTTCATTATATACATAAAAGTTATCGTAAACTTTAAATCTACTATTACCATACAAATTTGTTAGATACTCTGTCAGTAAATTATTGGGAATATTATCATTTGAGTCGTTTATCCTTTTTATGTTATTATAATATTCTAAAGTTATTACGATATTACTAAATTAAAATAGTAGATGTGAATAGCTTTGTGCACTGAAAAAATATTGTCGTCTCCTTAAAATACGAACGCGAATTTTGGTTATAATAGCATTTGTGAATTTCTTCTATATAAACTGTTTTCCTTGTCCAAAAGACGATAAAGTCGTTTTGTTCTTATAATTAAGTGATTCAACTTAAAAATGGGTATGTTTTCATGAAAGAAGGAAGAATTAATGAAATAGTCTTTAAATGTGAGGAGTTTATCCATCTTAACCACAAACCAAAATAGCGTTCAAAAATAGAAGATGTTTTTCAACACTTTATTTTAAAAACGTATATATACAATAATTTCTACTTGAAGTCGAGTCTGAATTTGGAAATTTAAGTTGGCGTTAGCACGTTTTTAAAGCACTTTGATAGCTCATGAAGAAAAGGAAAATGTTTTTACTGGGAAATGTAAACTATAGGTATTTTCTACAATTTAAATAAAAGTAATGTATTTCGAATTTTTCACAATTTCAAATCCAAACTAAAATTTTATTTAAAAAAATGACAAATTATTTTTTTACCAAATCCAAAGCATGCTTAGATCATTTAATATTTTAAAATAACAAGTAAATAAAATAGAGGTGTTGGGAAGGTAGCTCCCACAAAACGAAGGACTTCCAGTAAAAAATTTGTGATAGTAATCAAAATGTATCGAATACTCAAACAGAGCTAATATGCCTTAGATATTGTTACAGTCTCACAGAAGTGGAATTAAAATGAAAATAATATGCATTGTAAGTGAAATAAAGCCTTTAAGTTTGTTAAATTTCAATCAAAAATGTGACTTTTGATACAAACAAATTTAGCTTTTTTTCTAGCTATTTTTTTAACATTTTTAGCCTTTTTTAGCTATTTTTTTGGGAAAATCTAGCGGTTTTTGGTGAAACAATTCTGGCAACGCTGGTCACAAGTGCCAATGAAATGAGCAGCCCTTTTCAAAAACTCGTAGAACTGTTCTATAAAATGATGGTTGTTTTGAATTTTGTATACATAACTGAGATGCCATATTGACAATTTTAAACATTTTTCTAGGGAAACAATTGGAAATAAAAATATGGAAATGTGTGGATAACAAAAAAATATGAAAGTATGTGAAAAAGTTTAACAAAATTCAGAATAACACCCATATTCATGAAAGTTTAACGTAAACGTTAAATCTACTGTTACCATACAAATTCCTTCTATAAACTGTCAGTACATTATTATTGTGTATATAAGCATGTAGAGCGAAGGCCGTAATCAGTCCAGTGTAGATCGAACTAAGACCCATTAAAAGAAAACGGTTTAAAAACAAGTAAGGAAAGTCTAAAGTCGGGCGGGGCCGACTATATTATACCCTGCACCACTTTGTAGATCTAAATTTTCGATACCATATCACATCCGTCAAATGTGTTGGGGGCTATATATAAAGGTTTGTCCCAAATACATACATTTATATATCACTCGATTTGGACAGAATTTGATAGACTTCAAATTCTGTCCAAATCGACTCAAAATTTAAGTTGGCTAATGCACTAGGGTGGAACACAATTTTAGTAAAAAAAAATATGGGAAACATTTAAATCTGAAGCAGTTTTAAGGAAACTTCGCAAAAGTTTATTTATGATTTATCGCTCGATATATATGTATTAGAAGTATAAGAAAATTAGAGTCATTTTTACAACTTTTCGACTAAGCAGTGCCGATTTTACAAGGAAAATGTTGGTCGAAATCATAAAAACATATATATGGGAGTTAAATCTAAATCTGAACCGATGTCAACCAAATTTGGCACGCATAGTTACAATGCTAATTCTACACCCTATGCAAAATTTCAACAAAATCGAAGCAAAAAATTGGCCTCTATGGGCAAATGAGTGTAAATCAGGCGAAAGCTATATATGGGAGCTATATCTAAATCTGAACCGATTTTGCTGATATTTTGCAAGTTTTTCGAGACTCATAAAATATTCGGATGTACGGAATTTGAGGAAGATCGGTTGATATACGCGCCAATTATGACCAGATCGGTGAAAAATATATATGGCAGCTATATCTAAATCTGAACCGATTTTTTCCAAAATCAATAGGGATCGTCTTTGAGCCGAAACGTCGACAAACGTTCCCCAAACACTTTAATTACATTTGTAACGGTTGATTTGGCAACTTTTAGCGATTTTGCCAGCTTTGCGTGCGAGTAGCTCGGATTTTCGCGATGCGCGAGCAAAATTTTGATACGCTGCTCTTCTTGCTTGGACGGCATTTTGACAAGTGAAGAGTGAATTCCAAAATCAAAATAGGGGCAACATTCTACACACACACACCTTCAAAATGAGGGGTGTTCAGGTTTTTTAAATGCAAAATTGAAAGAAATACGTCAAGTTTATATTGACCAAATTTTGACCGTATCACCCTTTATTATATATGTTGTGATGGACGGAAGAACCCTACATTGACAAATAAGTCAGCATCTGTGACTCGGACTTAATATTTTGCCAGTGTAGAATGCCGACATTTGTGGTAATGGGTATTAACATTTCCTTAAGAAAATTGTTTTTTGGAATGTGCACAGGTGAAAAAATTTTCTATGTGGGCACTTTTGAAATTCATCTCATGGACGCAACCCACTTTGCTTCATAGTAAAAACGGAATTGATTGACCCCAAAGGCAGGTGTGATTTTCCATCATGCATATTATGCGATACTGGCAATTGGCCACAATACCAGCTGCTGAAGCTGTCATTAAATCTCCCCATACACTCAACTATGGAGTTCACAAGATTACACCAAAAGTGTTGGATATTTTAAGCATACCTTACACTGATGGTAACCACTATTTCCCTCAGTTCATTATTCATTGTCCAGGAGGTTTACAAGTGATGGGGAAAAATGTACTTTTGTTTGTTTCATGTAAAGCCAAATTATGATTTTTTTTTTTTTGTTGCTTCTTGTGTAGTTCCCACTTACAAAGAAAGTGAAATTATGTCAAAATAGAAAAAAACCGCAACTAACAAAAATTAAGTGAAATTTATGAACTCTCCGAAAACAAAAACCAAACACACAGAAACTTACAGAAATGACTAATGTGTCTAAGATGGGATGCCAAGAAAACAAGAGAGGAGGTACAGCCTTGTGCGCGCTATGGAATCATAGCTTCTGATGTTTTGTCTTTGGGATACTTTTCAATGCGACAAACGAGAGAAAAAAGTCACCACTACCAACATTATACAATTTTCGTTCAATTTGACACGCAATTTCTACACCCTCAAAAAAAATCGCTTCTTTAACATATGTTCCAAACATATTTTGCAGGAAGCACATATATTATTGCATACTGCCGAAACATTAATATGTTTGTTTTATGTGAACATATTATATGTTTGGAAGCATTTTGAGCCAAAAATATTATATGCTTGGAAGAATTTTTCCCAAACACGATTGTGCTCATTCCCTAATTTTCACTTCCACGAAATTTTTTAGTTATTGGAACCTTTCTCTGTAATACAAATAATGTTGAAGAAATTATTCACTTTTATAAATTTTTTAAATTTTACCTTTCGCCTGCACGGAGAATCGAACCGAGGACCATACAGTTTGTAAGCCAACACACTATCCACTGGGCTACGTAGCTGTTATAGTCACCAGCAGATAAATATCGTTATAAGTTACATTTATATAGCATAGTTTGCAGCGCCCACGAGCCCATGCAAACATAACATTATTTAACTGAAACATACATTTGTTTGCCACGTGGAGCAGTGGTTAGCATGTCTGCCTTGCATGCAAAGGGTCGTGGGTTCAATCCCTGCTCCGACCGAACATTTTTTTTTGTTTTTGTTTTTTTTTTTTTGATTTACACATTTATATTTATACTATATTAATTTTTTTTAAATGAAACTTCGAAATGTGCGTTATTAAAGATTTATAGTCAGTAACAGTGCTTGATATAAACGAAATTGACTGATTTTTGGATAAAATATTATTTTTTATTGCAAAAATAACAATCTTGTAATAAAAAACTGTTTTTGTACAAAACTTTAAAATTTGGAAGGAATTCAAAAACTAACAAAAGAAGAACGTGGAGTCGAGTATAAACATACATACATAATTTTATAATATAAACATAAATTTATTTAGGAGTGAACAGTTTTTTACTAGCATTTAACACCATCGCTCTAAAATTCCTTTTATTTTTCTTTAATAATTCATTTTAAAAAGTTTATAAATTGTTTTAGCTGTAAAACTCGAACTTAATGCCCGCTTTTATATTTGATGGTGTCCGTCAACTCCTCGTGGACTACTTTTTAATAAAGAGAAACTAAAGTTTGTTTTTTTTTTACATTTTACTGTGTAATTTTTCACTATTTCCTCCTTATTTCATTTTACTGTCCCAACTCTAAAAAGAGTATAGTGCCCTTTCGTTATTTTTGTGAAGACCCCTGATTTCTTTTAACGAACCAAGAAAAAAATTGTGCCCATAATGCCAAAATGATAAACAAAACACATGTCCACACATACATAAAATGCTGCTCTCAAGGCGAAAACATAAGCTGTTTGTTTTTCAAATGTCTATTCTCTTGGTTCAGAATGTATATTCTCTTTATTCAAATTAAATAATATTTAGACATAAACATATCAAATTTTTGGCCTTATCATAAAACAGTTTTCCGAAACAACATACAAGCGGTTTCACAGAAATTGTTCTCTTTTGACTCTTTTGCTGTGTTATATTGATATCTTTCGTCAACTCTCCCGGTTTCCATCTCTATTTCTCTCTATACTCTCTCTGTCGCTTTGAATAAAATATCACAACATATGTATGTTTAGTCGAAATTTGTAAATTTATATATGTTTGTATTCACACATATGGTTTTTATGAAACATTGATGCCCCAAACATAATATATTCTAACATATTAACATAGATGTCCCAAACATTTAGTGTTAGTTTAGGAACATTACATGTTCGCACTTAAATATATTGTGGTTTAAAATCGTGCCCGAAACACATTTTGTTTATATCGGAACATATGAAAAA
The DNA here is from genome assembly GCF_050003625.1 of Haematobia irritans. NCBI lineage: Eukaryota > Metazoa > Arthropoda > Insecta > Diptera > Muscidae > Haematobia > Haematobia irritans. The sequence continues at coordinate 199,315,031 of NC_134397.1, read as the reverse complement.
CATATTTTTCTAACAGTGTAGTTGACGGGGCATCATTCGACGTTTCATTTCCACTGAGAAAATCTTTGGACTCTCTAGCCCAGCCTTATGGTTTGATGGCTGTGCGAAATCCAAACAATAGACACGGAGTTGACATTTGTGTCAAAGTTACAATTCAAGCTGCGATTTAAAATTAAAAAGCTGCTGTAGCAAGAGGCCTTTTCAGTTGTTTTCGGGCAATAGAGATTGCATGGTGATCCATGAGAATGGGTTTGGTGGGAGAACAAACATTTTAGAAATATTGTCGTTTTTCAAAATAGTCTTCTTTTCTATACACTTGTCTCAGCGGTTCAACAAGTTTTTAAACATGGTGGTAACACGTAACCTCGACATCCGACTGATATTTGTGCAAAGCAGGATCAAACTGTAAGAAACGTAAAATTATGATAGTGGCACATGAGTATAAATAAAGTACACGCAAAAATTCTTTTTTATACCCACCACCATAGAATGGTGACGGGTGTATAATAAGTTTGTCATTCCGTTTGTAACACATCGAAATATCCATTTCCGACTATATAAAGTATATATATTCTTGATCAGGGAGAAATTCTAAGACGATATAGCCCTGTCCGTCTGTCTGGCTGTCTGTCTGTTGTAACCACGCTACAGTCTTCAATAATAAATCAATCGTGCTGAAATTTCGCACAAACTCGTCTTTTGTCTGCAGGCAGGTCAAGTTCGAAGATGGGCTATATCGATCCAAGTTTTGATATAGTCCCCATATAAACCGACCTCCCGATTTGGTGTCTTGGGCTTATAAAAACCTTAGTTTCTATCCAATTTGAATGAAATTGGAAATCTAGAGATATTTTAGCACCATAAAGAGGTGTGCCAAAAATGGTGACTACCGGTTGATGTTTAGGTATAGCCCCCATATAGACCGATTTCCCGATTTTACTTCTTGGGCTTCTAGAATCCGTAGTTATTATCCAATTTGGTTGAAATTTAAAGTCTCGAGGTAGTTTAGGACCATAAAGAGGTGTACTAAAAATGGTGACTATCGGTCCAGGTTTTGGTATATCCCCCATATAGACCGATCTCCCGATTTGGGGTCTTGGGCTTATAGAATCCGTAGTTTTTATCCAATTTGCTGGAAATTGGAAATCTAGAGGTATTTTAGAAAAATAAAGAGGTGTGCCGAAAATGGTGAGTATCGGTCCATGTTTTGGTATAGCCCCCATATAGACCGATCTCCAGTTTTTACTTCTTGGGCGTCTAAAATCTGTAGTTTTTATCCAATTTGCCTGAAAGAAGAAATCTAGATGTATTTTAAAACCCTAAAGAGGTGTGCCGAAAATGATGAGTATCGAACCATGTTTTTATATACCCCCATATAGACCGATCTCCAGATTTTATTCTTGGGCTTATAGAAACCGTAGTTTTTATCCAACTTGCCTCAAATTGGAAAACTAGAGGTATTTTAGGACCATAAAAAGGTATGCCGAAAATGGTGAGTATAGGTCCATGTTTTGGTATATCCCCCATATAGACCGATCTCCCGATTTGGGGTCTTGGGCTTATAGAATCCGTAGTTTTTATCCAATTTGCTGGAAATTGGAAATCTAGAGGTATTTTAGAACAATAAAGAGGTGTGCCGAAAATGGTGAGTATCGGTCCATGTTTTGGTATAGCCCCCATATAGACCGATCTCCAGTTTTTACTTCTTGGGCGTCTAAAATCTGTAGTTTTTATCCAATTTGCCTGAAAGTAGAAATCTAGAGGTATTTTAAAACCCTAAAGAGGTGTGCCGAAAATGATGTTTTTATATACCCCCAACCAATCTCCAGATTTTATTCTTGGGCTTATAGAAACCGTAGTTTTTATCCAACTTGCCTCAAATTGGATAACTAGAGGTATTTTAGGACCATAAAAGGGTATGCCGAAAATGGTGAGTATAGGTCCATGTTTTGATATAGCCATCAGATAGACCGATCTCCCGATATTAATTTTGGGCTTCTAGAAACCATAATTGTTGTCCACTTTGCCTCAAAATCGAAACTCTGGAGGTTTTTAGGAATAAAAATAGGTGTGCAAGAAATGATTTTATTTTTTAGGCTTCTAGAATCCGTAGTTTTTATCCAATTTGCCTGAAATGAGAAATCTACGTGTATTTTAGGACCTTAAATATGAGAGCCGAAAATGGCGTTTATTGGTCCATGTTTTGGTTTATCTCCCAAATAGACCGATCTCCTGCTTTTACTTCTTGGGCTTTTAGAAACCATAGTTTTTTATCAAATTTGCATGAAATTTTAAATCTAGAAGTATTTTAAGAACATAAGGAGGTGTGCCGAAAATGGTGAATATCGGTCCATGTGCACTGATAATGAAAATTTCTTGAAACTGAATTATAGTTTCCAGATATTACTTCTGGTAATCATTTAAATAATGGAGGTAAAAATCTACAGATGTTAGATTTTAAATCAAGGCGTTATTTCATTTTCATTTCATTTTCTTGCACACTTGCACACGATGTTAATGATTCCTCTAAAACTCAAACAAATATGGTTCTTATAAATCCAGAATCTGATCTAATCTTCATAGTTAAAATCTTTGAATGTATCTTCGGGAAGTGTACTGGTTGAATTGATCTGTTTGTCACCAAATCCCCCTGAAATTTTCACAGGAAACTATAATATTTGATTCATGGTGGTGGGTATTTAAGATTCGGTCCGGCCGAACTTACTGCTTTATATACTTGTTTTACTTCACCTTTCGCCTGAACAGAGAATCGAGCCGCAGCCATACAGTTTGTAAGCCAACACACTATGCACTGAGCTACGTAGCAGTTATTGCCATCAACGCATACAGTCTAGCAGTTATATTTATGGAGCATAACTTTGGGCTCCCACGGGCCGACGTAAAGAAACTGTATTTAACAGAAACATACCGTTGGTTGTCCACTTTATTAAAAATACAACTTTTGGAAACGGATGTAATGTAATTATACCCTTCACCACTACTGTGGTACAGGGTATAATAAGTTTGTGCATTTGTATGTAACGCCAAGAAGGAAAAGTCTGAGACCCATCGGTTAGTATACCGATCGTCTTAGAATTAAATTCTGAGTCGATTTAGCGATGTCCGTCTGTCTGTCTGTCCGTCTGTCTGTCTGTTGATGTATTTTTGTGTGCAAAGTACAGCTCACAGTTTTAGTCCGATTGTCCTAAAATTTGGTATAGGGTCCTGTTTCGGCTCAATGACGATCCCTATTGATTTTGGAAAAAATCGGTTCAGATTTAGATATAGCTGTCATATATATTTTTTACCGATCTGGTCATAATTGGCGTGTGTATCAACCGATCTTCCTCAAATTCCATACATCCGAATATTTTATGAGTCTCGAAAAACTTGCAAAATATCATCCAAATCGGTTCAGATTTATATATAGCTTTCACCCGATTTACACTCATTTCCCCACAGAGGCCAATTTTTTGCTCCGATTTAGTTTAAATTTTGCACAGGGAGTAGAATTAGCATTGTAGCTATGTGTGCCAAATTTAATTGAAATCGGTTCAGATTTAGATATAGCTCCCATATATGACCACAGAGTCAAATTTTTGCTCCGATTTAGTTGAAATTTTGCACAGGGAGTAGAATTAGCATTGTTGCTATGCGTGCCAAATTAGGTTGAAATCGGTTCAGATTTAGATATAACTCCCATATATATGTTTTTCTGATTTCGACAAAAATGGTCAAAATACCAACATTTTCCTTGTAAAATCGCCACTGCTTAGTCGAAAAGTTGTAAAAATGATTCTAATTTTCTTAAACTTCTAATACATATATATCGAGCGATAAATCATAAATAAATTTTTGCGAAGTTTCCTTAAAATTGCTTCAGATTTAAATGTTTCCCATATTTATACCCTTCACCACTACTGTGGTACAGGGTATAATAAGTTTGTGCATTTGTATGTAACGCCAAGAAGGAAAAGTCTGAGACCCATCGTTTAGTATACAGATCGTCTTAGAATTAAATTCTTAGTTGATTTAGCGATGTCCGTCTGTCTGTCTGTCTGTCTGTCTGTCCGTCTGTCTGTCTGTTGATGTATTTTTGTGTGCAAAGTACAGCTCGCAGTTTTAGTCCGATTGTCCTAAAATTTAGTATGGGGCCCTGTTTCGGCTCAAAGACCATCCCTATTGATTTTGGAAAAAATCGGTTCAGATTTAGATATAGCTGCCATATATATTTTTCACCGATCTGGTCATAATTGGCGTGTATATCAACCGATCTTCCTCAAATTCCGAACATACCAATATTTTATGAGTCTCGAAAAACTTGCAAAATATCAGCCAAATCGGTTCAGATTTAGATATAGCTCCCATATATAGCTTTCGCCGATTTACACTCCTTTGTCCACAGAGGCCAATTTTTTGCTCCGATTTAATTGAAATTTTGCACAGGGAGTAGAATGAGCATTGTAGCTATGCGTGCCAAATTTGGTTGAAATCGGTTCAGATTTAGATATAGCTCCCATATATAGCTTTCGCCCGATTTACACTCATATGACCACAGAGGGTAATTTTTTGCTCCGATTTAGTTAACATTTTGCACAGGGAGTAGAATTAGCATTGTTGCTATGCGTGCCAAATTTGGTTGAAATCGGTTCAGATTTAGATATAGCTCCCATATATATGTTTTTCTGATTTCGACAAAAATGGTCTAATAGTTGAAAAAATGACTCTAATTTTCTTAAACTTCTAATACATACATATCGAGCGATAAACCATAAATAAACTTTTGCGAAGTTTCCTTAAGATTGCTTCAGATTTAAAGGTTTCCCATATTTTTTTACTAGCATTGTGTTCCACCCTAGTCCATTAGCCGACTTAAATTTTGAGTCTATAGATTTTGTAAAAGTCTATCAAATTCTGTTCAAATCGAGTGATATTTAAATGTATGTATTTGGGACAAACCTTTATATATAGCCCCCAACACATTTAACGGATGTGATATGGTATCGAAAATTTAGATCTACAAAGTGGTGCAGGGTATAATATAGTCGGCCCCGCCCGACTTTAGACTTTCCTTACTTGTTTTTTACTAACATTGTGTTCCACCCTAGTCCATTTGCCGACTTAAATTTTGAGTCTATAGATTTTGTAGAAGTCAAATTTTGTCCAGATTGAGTGATATTTAAATGTATGTATTTGGGACAAACCTTTATATATAGCCCCCAACACATTTAACGGATATGATATGGTATCCAAAATTTTGATCTACCAAGTGGTGCAGGGTATAATATAGTCGGCCCCGCCCGACTTTAGACTTTCCTTACTTGTTTTACATTTATTATTTGTTTACAAGATTTCGAAAAGATGTTCGGCATTATATACTACTATATTAAATTTTTACTTCAAAACGTGTCTTACTAAAGACTTAATGCCAGAAAAGAACTGTGTTTGATATAAACGAAATTGACTGTGATTGCAAAAATAAAAATTTTGTAACAAGCGTTTCTATTTTGCGGGTAGCAAATTTGTCACTAAAGTCGAACAATGCTAAACTTCCAACTTTGCTTTTCTCCCAGTTCTTGGAATTCGAAAATTCTACTTTGATCTTCTGAAATTTCGTAGCTATTTACGAGAATTCCCTAGGCTATTCTATATTGATATACACTTAATGATATACAGGGTGGCTGATTTGTAATGCAAAAAGTAATTCGAATACAAAAAATTTTGAATAAGTTTAGATTTGTTCACATTGGCTACCTTTGGTAGGAAGTATGGCCTATAAACGGTCGACAAAGACATAACACACTAGACGAAAGTGCCTAAAAATTCGGTATTTTGCAAACCGAGATGATCGATACTTTTGTATTTTTGTTAATGCTAATCTTACTCTCCAAAATGCCCCAGGTGATAAAGTTCAACGGATTGAGATTCGGAGATTTTGGGGGCCATTGTTCAGTATAAATGAAGAGAGGAAACTCCTTTTTAAGACGTTCTTGTTTGTCCATCCAAATATTTGTGTACCCAGGGCTCCAATAGTGTTTTTAGGGCATTATCCCGATATTATCCAGAATTTATTTTGACTTTACGGTCGAAGAATAACGAGCGGTGAGCGACCATCGGCCGTTAATACGCCGCTTGAGTTCTGCTCGCCAATCGATGGTGTACATTTTCAGCTGACCTATTTGGCAAGTAAAACCGTCTAATTTTTTTGCATAGGAGAGCACTTCAATGACTTTAGTCCAAGTTCATTTTTCAATATGTGTTACATCCGCTCTCGTGATATGTTCAGCTCACGAGCAAAGTTTCTACCCCTGCGAGGTGGATTTCGAACAAATCTGGCCTTCACATTTCGGAAAAGTTCTGTTGTTCTTTCGTCCACTGCTTGGACGATAACGAGCAATGGTACAAAAATATCACATTTATATGCTGTAGGGATTTTACAATAGTCACTTGTTGTTTTCCAGACAAATATAAAGCAATCACATATCACGCTTAAAATCCATCACGAATAATTATATTTCTGAATGCAATAAATCAAAATGCAAATAATAGCAACATGCAATACATATCAGCCACTCGGTATATTCGGTATAGAACTCGTTGAACGTATAACATTTATTCCCCGGGGTCTGTGGACTGTTGGGATTAATGTTTCACTTTCTTGTCGAAACGGGGTTATGACAGAGTAACATATAATCAACAGCGGTTGGCCTATCTGGCATTATTTTGAAAACCGCACAGTGTCCGTGCTTTTTTCCGACCACTGATATAGCTCGGCTGTACGATAGTCCTACTGTCAATGTTGTTGCTGACAGTTCCCGCCTTGGTAGAATACACTTTGTTATATTAACGAAATGTGTTTTTATTTATAATTGAGGTAACGAAACCCATTCGTAAATATAACGAATTTTCTGTATTATTACGAATTGTGTGTGTATTATTACGAATTTCATGTTACTAACTAACATATCCATTGCTTCAATGAATTTTTTTCATTAAATCATTGAAAAGGTATCGTTGTGGGGTGGGAGCCACCGTGGTGCAATGGTTAGCATGCCCGCCTTGCATACAAAAGGTAGTGGGTTCGATTCCTGCTTCGACCGAACACCAAAAAGTTTTTCAGCGGTGGATTATCCCACCTCAGTAATGCTGGTGACATGTCTGAGGGTTTCGAAACTTCTCTAAGTGGTTTCACTGCAATGTGGAACGCCGTTCGGACTCGGCTATAAAAAGTTGGTCCCTTGTCATTGAGCTTAACATGGAATTGGGCAGCACTCAGTGAAAAGAGAGAAGTTCACTGTGGTATCACAATGGACCGAATAGTCTAAGTGAGCCTGATTCCTCGGGCTGCCACCTAACCCAACCTATATTAACGAAAATGTGTCATTAAAAGTGACCCAATGAAAGAAATTCGTTAATACAACGAAAGTTTTCTTATTATGATGAATTTTCTATTAATCAACGTAACGTTTCGTACTATTAACGAAAATGTTCATTGTATTAATGAAAATGTTTCGTTATATCAATTAAAAAAATTTCGTTGGCTCAATTTTAATGAATTGTTATTTTTGTATTGCAGTCCCCACTTTTTGCCTATTGCTGTGTTGCAAGAGTGCAAGGCTATCTGGCTAGTTTTCCTTTTCGTCCATATTACGCTTAAAATCCAGCTTACTGCACAATATAACTCCGTGGTATTTTGCATTGTCACCAAAGGGAATTTCAATTCCACCTAAGGATATGGGCTTAAGAGGGGCAATTTTGCGTTCTTTGTACAGCTTGACTAGATCGAAAATCGATTTTTCGACTCATTTTTGTCAAAAAACAGATTGAAGTAGATTTTTTGTAATCTCTAAATTCGTCTAACCCATTTTCGTTTGTTGTGAAAATCGAATAAGATAGACTAAGCGATCTTTAGTGTTGACCAAAATCAAAACATATCGATTTAAAGTGGCCAAAATCGAGTAACGTTAAAGTCGGTTTCGAATTCAAAGTGGAATGTGATTTAGCTCTTTTTATGCTGGAAATTCAACAAAAAGTCTTAACAGCAAAATGCATCTTTTCACAAGTCGGAATAGTCGACATTTTCAAATTTTTATAAAGTCGACTATTGCAAAAGTCGAATAGTCGAAAGTCGGTCTTTTTCACAATTTAAATTTTTATACCCTTCACCACTACTGTGGTACAGGTTATAATAAGTTTGTGCATTTGTATGTAACGCCAAGAAGGAGTAATCATAGACCAACCTTTTAGTATACGGATCGGCTTAGAATTAAATTCTGAGTCGATTTAGCGATGTCCGTCTGTCTGTCTGTCTGTCCGTCTGTTGATGTATTTTTGTGTGCAAAGTACAGCTCGCAGTTTTAGTCCGATTTTCCTAAAATTTGGTATAGTTTCCTGTTTCGGCTCAAAGACGATCCCTATTGATTTTGGAAAAAATCGGTTCAATTTTAGATATATCTGCCATATATATTTTTCACCGATCTGGTCATAATTGGAGTGTATATCAACCGATCTTCCTTAAATTCCGTACATCCGAATATTTTATGGGTCTCGAAAAACTTGCAAAATTTAGCGATGTCCGTCTGTCTGTCTGTCTGTCCGTCTGTTGATGTATTTTTGTGTGCAAAGTACAGCTCGCAGTTTTAGTCCGATTGTCCTAAAATTTGGTATAGGGTCCTGTTTCGGCTCAAAGACGATCCCTATTGATTTCGAAAAAATCGGTTCAGATTTAGATATAGCTGCCATATATATTTTTCACCGATCTGGTCAAAATTGGAGTGTATATCAACCGATCTTCCTTAAATTCCGTACATCCGAATATTTTATGGGTTTCGAAAAACTTGCAAAATATCAGCCAAATCGGTTCAGATTTAGATATAGCTCCCATATATAGCTTTCGCCCGATTTACACTCATTTGCCCACAGAGGCCAATTTTTAACTCCGATTTAGTTGAAATTTTGCACAGGGAGTAGAATTAGCATTGTAGCTATACGTGCCAAATTTGGTTGAAATCGGTTCAGATTTAGATAAATCTCCCATATATAGCTTTCGCCCGATTTAAACTCATATGACCGCAGAGGCAAATTTTTAACTCCGATTTAGTTGAAATTTTGCACAGGGAGTAGAATTAGCATTGTAACTATGCGTGCCAAATTTGGGTGAAATCGGTTCAGATTTGGATATATCTCCCATATATAGCTTTCGCCCGATTTACACTCATATGGCCACAGAGGCCAATTTTTTGCTCCGATTTAGTTGAAATTATGCACAGGGAGTAGAATTAGCATTGTAGCTATGCGTGCCAAATTTGGCTGAAATCGGTTCAGATTTAGATATAGCTCCCATATATTTATATGTTTTTCTGATTTCGACAAAAATGGTCAAAATATCAACATTTTCCTTGTAAAATCGCCACTGCTTAGTCGAAAAGTTGTAAAAATGACTCTAATTTTCCTAAACTTCTAATACATATATATCGAGCGATAAATCATAAATAAACTTTTGCAAAGTTTCCTTAAAATTGCTTCAGATTTAAATGTTTCCCATATTTATTTTTTACTAACATTGTGTTCCACCCTAGTACATTAGCCGACTTAAATTTTGAGTCTATAGATTTTGTAGAAGTCTATCTAATTCGGTCCAGATCGAGTGATATTTAAATGTATGTATTTGGGACAAACCTTTATATATAGCCCCCAACACGTTTGACGGATGTGATATGGTATCGAAAATTTAGATCTACAAAGTGGTGCAGGGTATAATATAGTCGGCTCCGCCCGACTTTAGACTTTCCTTACTTGTTTCACTTTTCTAAGGCCTCTTTTGTTGTATCATTGCCCAAGCAAAGTAGGCCACTGGTTAGTTGTACTACACGACTTGCTGAGCGTGTAAAAACAATAATAACAATGGAGGACAACGTCAACTGAATGAAATGAAAATGAACTTAAAGACGAAGCACGAAATACCATCATACCTCAGCAACGATAACAGCAATAACCAGCAACAATTGGCAAAAAGGTGCTTTCCTAACACACTCAATGATTTGTTTGTGTTTAGTCTTTTGGGAATTTTAAGGTCTGGAATTTGCCATGCCAACAACCAAAGGCACTACATGAAATTAAAGTAAAAGTGCCATGTTATGCTCATGTCAAACGACGGACGTGATTTTCCTACGATCATAATTTTCATTCTCGTTGACCGACCAACGACCATAACGTACACCAAGCATTTCGTCTTGCCGTGAGTAATAAACCCCAAAAGCGACATAACATGTCAATGAGAGCGACCACCGGCAAACGTATTAGCAGCATACTTACTTCTGACCACACGATATATGAGCCGCAAAAAGCAATGACAACAAGCGCAACAATTACCCATAGACGTGTTGCACGAATATAAGGAAACCATCCATGTCAAATTCCAGTATTTATGGAACATGGTTCTGTGAACACATTCTCCGTGATAGTTCACATAGACAGTAGGGCGAGGCGGAGGTAGGTCTATTAGATTTGATACGTAAATATTTTGAAGAAGAACAACAGACAGTGCACTGTTAAGAACTGTCTTGCAAAGTTTTTATACTCTCACAAAATTTAGAAAACCATTGAATGTAACAAACATTAGCCTTAAGATCAATTCGGGAGGAGTCGATTATTTGATACTAAAGGCTGATTTGTTAAGAGCTTGATAACTTTTTTTTTTAAAAAAACGCATAAAATTTGCAAAATCTCATCGGTTCTTTATTTGAAACGTTAGATTGGTCCATGACATTTACTTTTTGAAGATAATTTCATTTAAATGTTAACCGCGGCTGCGTCTTAGGTGGTCCATTCGGAAAGTCCAATTTTGGGCAACTTTTTCGAGCATTTCGGCCGGAATAGCCCGAATTTCTTCGGAAATGTTGTCTTCCAAAGCTGGAATAGTTGCTGGCTTATTTCTGTAGACTTTAGACTTGACGTAGCCCCACAAAAAATAGTCTAAAGGCGTCAAATCGCATGATCTTGGTGGCCAACTTACCGGTCCATTTCTTGAGATGAATTGTTCTCCGAAGTTTTCCCTCAAAATGGCCATAGAATCGCGAGCTGTGTGGCATGTAGCGCCATCTTGTTGAAACCACATGTCAACCAAGTTCAGTTCTTCCATTTTTGGCAACAAAAAGTTTGTTAGCATCGAACGATAGCGATCGCCATTCACCGTAACGTTGCGTCCAACAGCATCTTTGAAAAAATACGGTCCAATGATTCCACCAGCGTACAAACCACACCAAACAGTGCATTTTTCGGGATGCATGGGCAGTTCTTGAACGGCTTCTGGTTGCTCTTCACTCCAAATGCGGCAATTTTGCTTATTTACGTAGCCATTCAACCAGAAATGAGCCTCATCGCTGAACAAAATTTGTCGATAAAAAAGCGGATTTTCTGCCAACTTTTCTAGGGCCCATTCACTGAAAATTCGACGTTGTGGCAGATCGTAAGTCTATTCATGATGAAATGTCAAAGCATACTGAGCATCTTTCTCTTTGACACCATGTCTGAAATCCCACGTGATCTGTCAAATACTAATGCATGAAAATCCTAACCTCAAAAGAATCACCCTTTATAAACCAACCCTAGTACTGTGGCCAAAAAGAGTAAGAATTTGTTTATAATTTTAAATTTCATATTTATTCTGGTAAATCAATTTTAGGTTAGGTTAGGTTAGATGGCAGCCAGATGTATCAGGCTCACTTAGACTATTCAGTCCATTGTGATACCACATTGGTGAACTTCTCTCTTATCACTGAATGCTGCCCGATTCCATGTTAAGCTCAATGACAAGGGACCTCCTTTTTCACATATCACATTGCAGTGAAACCACGTATAGAAGCTTTGAAACCCTCAGAAATGTCACCAGCATTACTGAGGTGCGATAATCCACTGCTGAAAAACTTTTTGGTGTTCAGTCGAAGCAGGAATCGAACCCAAGACCTTGTGTATGCAAGGCGGGCATGCTAACAATCGCACCACGGTGGCTCCCAATTTTAATCAATTTTATCCGCCTCAAGGTATATTCGGCTTCGGTTTATTTTTTTTGGCACGATAACTGGTAGATTGATTGCATTTTGCCGCCAGATCTGACACTTTTCATTTCTTGTAAATAATTCTGCAACTTTTTGATGGAAGATGGTGACTTCACTCACAATTTGGAATTTATACTTTTCAAGAAGAAAATTTGAAATGACAATATTTGGCTAAATTTTTACTCCGGTTTACTTGAAAATTAGCACAGGGTGTAGAAAATATATTTTACGTACACTGAAAAAAATATTTACGTGATATTAAATATTATGCAGCCTAAATTTTAGGTTATGCAATCCACAAACTAACAGGTTGGCTGATAAGTCCCCGGTCTGACACATAGATGGCGCCGCTAGTATTAAATGCATATTATTTTCATATAGTACCAACCTTCAAATGATTCGTGTCAAAATTTGACGTCTGTAAGTCAATTAGTTTGTGAGATAGAGCGTCTTTTGTGAAGCAACTTTTGTTATTGTGAAAAAATGGAAAAAAGGATTTCGTGTTTTCTGAAGGATAAAATACTGTTTTCTGAAGGGAAAAAATAAGGTGGAAGCAAAAACTTGTCTTGATAATGAGTTTCCGGACTCTGCCCCAGGGAAATCAACAATAATTGATTGGTATGCAAAATTCAAGCGTTGTGAAATGAGCACGGAGGACGGTGAACGCAGTCAACGCCCGAAAGAGGTGGTTTCCGACGAAAACATCAAAAAAATTCACAAAATGATTTTGAATGACCGTAAAATGAAGTTGATCGAGATAGCAGAGGCCTTAAAGATATCAAAGGAACGTGCTGATCATATCATTCATCAATATTTGGATATGCGGAAGCTCTGTGTAAAATGGGTGCCGCGCGAGCTCACATTTGATCAAAAACAACAACGTGTTGATGATTCTGAGCGGTGTTTGCAGCTGTTAACTCGTAATACACCCGAGTTTTTCCGTCGATATGTGATAATGGATGAAACATGGCTCCATCACTACACTCCTGAGTCCAATCGACAGTCGGCTGAGTGGACAGCGACCGGTGAACCGTCTCCGAATCGTGGAAAGACTCAAAAGTCCGCTGGCAAAGTAATGGGCTCTGTTTTTTGGGATGCGCATGGAATAATTTTTATCTATTATCTTGAGAAGGGAAAAACCATTAACAGTGACTATTATATGGTGTTATTGGAGCGTTTGAAGACAACGCACCGTGCTACAAGTCATTGAGAACGATGGCAAAAATTCATGAATTGGGCTTTGAATTACTTCTCCACCCACCGTATTCTCCAGATCTGGCCCCCAGCGACTTTTTCTTGTTCTCAGACCTCAAAAGGATGCTCGCAGAGAAAAAATTTAGCTGCAGTGAAGAGGTGATCGCCGAAACTGAGACCTATTTTGAGGCAAAACCGAAGGAGTACTACCAAAATGGTATCAAAAAATTGGAAGGTCGTTATAATCGTTGTATCGCTCTTGAAGGGAACTATGTTGAATAATAAAAACGAATTTTGACAAAAAAAAATGTGTTTTTCTTTGTTAGACCGGGGACTTATCAGCCAACCTGTTATTGAGGACAAATTTCTTTAAAATAATGACATTTTTATTAAAAAAAAGTTTATAATCGTTGCTTCCAAAATTTTTTCCATTTAATTTAGGAAATTGTTTTTTGTAAATTTGTGTCCCTCCGTTAAAGTCGCATGTCTTTGAACTAACGCAAATTTTCCTGAAAGTAAAGAAACACATTTTTGATTTAGAGAAAATGTCCTTAAATGAACTGAAATATCGAAACTTTTGATTTAAGATAAAGACGCTTCAAATATAGGCTAATACTTATTTTAAGGATTTAGCATTTTTGGTTTAAGGTTTTTTTTGGAATAAAGAAAACATTTTTTACTTTGAAGTATCCGTTATAATTTGGATTTTTAAAGTGGCATTTGTCTGTCCGTGAATACTTTATTAATATACGGCGAAAATAGAATGAAAATTTCATAAATGAGATCCGCATCCTCATTTTAATTTTATTGATCCTAGATTTAAAGCCAGATATGTCGCTAAACAAAATGTGTTTATTTTTATGAAGCCGCTTCTTTGGCTCGGAATCAATACCAAAATCCTTAAGGGAAGGTCAAAATCTATAGATCCAAGTAAACTTTTATCGATTCAGATTGTGACAAATTTGGTCTCTCCGTTAAAGTCGCATGTCTTTGAACTAACGCAAATTTTCCTGAAAGTAAAGAAACACATTTTTGATTTAGAGAAAATGTCCTTAAATGAACTGAAATATTGAAACTTTTGATTTAAGATAAAGACGCTTCAAATATAGGCTAATACTTATTTTAAGGATTTAGCATTTTTGGTTTAAAGTTTTTTTTTTGGAATAAAGAAAACATTTTTTACTTTGAAGTATCCGTTATAATTTGGATTTTTAAAGTGGCATTTGTCTGTCCGTGAATACTTTATTAATATACGGCGAAAATAGAATGAAAATTTCATAAATGAGATCCGCATCCTCATTTTAATTTTATTGATCCTAGATTTAAAGCCAGATATGTCGCTAAAACAAAATGTGTTTATTTTTATGAAGCCGCATCTTTGGCTCGGAATCAATACCAAAATCCTTAAGGGAAGGTCAAAATCTATAGATCCAAGTAAACTTTTTTCGATTCAGATTGTGACAAATTTGGTTGAAATCGATTCAGATTTAGATATAGCTCCTATATATATCTTTCGTTCGATTGGCACTTACACTGAAAAAAAGCATACTCGGTTCCAAAGATTTTGTCTTTACTTTAAAAAATTTGGTATTGATTCCGAGCCAAAGAAGCGGAGAATATAAGTAAGGATACTTTCAAGACACAATTATCTTTTAAATTTAGGTTTTGTGTACTTGCTTCTAGGAAGCAAATTTTAATTTTTCGCTTTCTCAGGTTTTTTTCTTCATATGCTATCAAAGTCCTTTAAAAACAAGTTAACGGCAACTTTATTTTCCAAATTAGGACTCGACTTCCAGTAGAAATTATTCTATGTTTGAAGTAAAAAACTTCTTTAAAATAAAGTTTTGAAAAACATGTCCTATACTTGAACGATTTTTTGCTTTGTAGTCAAGATTCAAAAAGACAACAAATTTAAAGATAATTTCATTAAATTTAAAGAATTTTTCTGAATTATTTAAGTCAAGTTGACCTTAGCCTATAATTTTTTTCTTTCATGTTAAGATACCCATTTTTAAGTCAAATCACTTAATTATAAGGACAATACGACTTCATTGAAAAGTTTATCGACTTTTGGACAAGGAAAATAAGTTCTAAGCAAAATTTGTATTCGTATTTTAAAGACATGAAATCTTTGACCTCACGACAATATTTTTTTCAGTGTATATGACCTCAAAATCCAGAGTTGTTCCCTGATTTGTTTCAAATTTTGCACAACAAGTACAATTAATAGTGGCGTCAATTGTGGAAAATTTGGTTGAAATCGGTTGAGATTTAGATATAGTTTCCATATATCATGGATGCCAAAGTTATAGACCGATTTACGTGAAATTTCGCATAAATATAGCATATATAGCAGTACTAAAATTCGAATTATTCATGCCAAATTTGGTCAAAATCGGTATATATTTGGGAGAAGATGGTAGAATATTTCATATTTTACACCCATTTTCAATGGGATTTTCTTCCAAGTGACTTGATATTTTACATAGTGAATATATTTAATATTCTATTTAAGTAGATCAAATTTGTTACAATTCGATTCAGATTTAGATAAAGCTTCCATATATTTGTTTTTCCGGTTTAGAGAAATATGGTCAAAATACCCACATTTAGTATAAATTTCTGTGATGATTTTCCCATATTGTAGTTATATCCTACACCTTGTAATGTCAGACTTTACACGAAACGGGTGAGATTTAAACAAGGCTCCAATTTGTGGAATTATAGCCCGACTTGGCCACCTATCTTAGCGAGATTTAGCCAATATCCTTGTAGAATTGTCACTGCTATGTATCAAAATTTGTAAAAACAAGTATATGCAGCAGTAAGTTCGACCGGGTCGAATCTTAAATACCCACCACCATTAATCAAATAAAGGGTGATTCTTTTGAGGTTAGGATTTTCATGCATTAGTATTTGACAGATCACGTGGGATTTCAGACATGGTGTCAAAGAGAAAGATGATCAGTATGCTTTGACATTTCATCATGAATAGACTTACTAACGAGCCACAACGTCGAATTTTCAGTGAATGGGCCCTAGAAAAGTTGGCAGAAAATCCGCTTTTTTATCGACAAATTTTGTTCAGCGATGAGGCTCATTTCTGGTTGAATGGCTACGTAAATAAGCAAAATTGCCGCATTTGGAGTGAAGAGCAACCAGAAGCCGTTCAAGAACGGCCCATGCATCCCGAAAAATGCACTGTTTGGTGTGGTTTGTACGCTGGTGGAATCATTGGACCGTATTTTTTCAAAGATGCTGTTGGACGCAACGTTACGGTGAATGGCGATCGCTATCGTTCGATGCTAACAAACTTTTTGTTGCCAAAAATGGAAGAACTGAACTTGGTTGACATGTGGTTTCAACAAGATGGCGCTACATGCCACACAGCTCGCGATTCTATGGCCATTTTGAGGGAAAACTTCGGAGAACAATTCATCTCAAGAAATGGACCGGTAAGTTGGCCACCAAGATCATGCGATTTGACGCCTTTAGACTATTTTTTGTGGGGCTACGTCAAGTCTAAAGTCTACAGAAATAAGCCAGCAACTATTCCAGCTTTGGAAGACAACATTTCCGAAGAAATTCGGGCTATTCCGGCCGAAATGCTCGAAAAAGTTGCCCAAAATTGGACTTTCCGAATGGACCACCTAAGACGCAGCCGCGGTCAACATTTAAATGAAATTATCTTCAAAAAGTAAATGTCATGGACCAATCTAACGTTTCAAATAAAGAACCGATGAGATTTTGCAAATTTTATGCGTTTTTTTTTTTAAAAAAAGTTATCAAGCTTTAACAAATCACCCTTTATTATAGTTTCCTTTTAAAATTTCAGAGGGGTTTGATGACAGATATTCTCCCAAGCAGAGCAGTTCAACCAGTACACTTCCCGAAGATAAATTTAAAGATTTTACCTATGAATACTATATCAGATTCTGAATTTAGAAAATTCATTTTTGTTTGTGTTTTAGAGAAATCATTAACATCTTTTGTAAGTGTGCAAGAAAATGATGAAATAACGCCTTGATTTGAAATCTAAAATCTGTAAATTTTCACCCCCATTATTTGAATGGTTAAGAGAAGTAGAATCTGGAAATTTTACATTCAGTTTCAAGCAATTTTCATGATCAGTGCGCCTTCTATACCCTCAAGAAGTGAAATCTTTTTCTATGGAGGCCCTACCAAATGGACCGATAAAAACTAAATCCGATACATGTTTTTGTGAGTCTAAAATACCACTACATTTATAATTTCAGGCAAATCGGATAAAAACTTCGATTTCTAGAAACCCCAGGAGATCGGTCTTATGGGGGCTATACTAAAATATGGACCAATACTCACCGGCACACCTGCTAATGGTCCTAAAATACTTCTAGATTTAAACTTTCAAGCAAATTGGGTAAAAACTACGGTCAATAAACTCATTTCCCAAACAATAAACTCCTTTCTTGCAAATTCAGGCAAATTGAACAACAACTACGGTTTCTACAAGCCCAAAAAGTAAAATCGGGATATCGGTCTATATGGGGGCTACACTAAAACATTGACCGATACTCACCATTTTCGTCGCACCTCTTTATGGTCCTAAAATAATTCTAGATTTCAAATTTCATGCAAATTGGATAAAAATCGAAATCGATCTATATGGGGGATATACCAAAACATGAACCAATACACGCCATTTTCGGCACACGCATTTTTGGTCCTAAAATACCTCTAGATTTCCAATTTCAGGTAAATTGAATAAAAACTACGGTTTCTATAAGGCCAAGAAGTAAAACCGGGAAATCGTTCTATATGGGAGCTATACCAAAACATGGACCGATAATCACCATTTTGGTCCTAAACCACCTCTAGATTTCCAATTCCAGGCAAATTCAATAAAAAAAAGACTACGGTTTCTATAAGCCCAAGACCCCCAATTGGGAGGTCGGTTTATATAAGGACTATATCAAAACCTGGACCGATATAACCCATCTTGACCTGCGTGCAGACAAAAGACGAGTTTATGCAAAATTTCATCACGATTGCTTCATTAATGAAGACTCTAGCGTGATTAAAACAGACAGACAGACGGACATGGCTATATCGTCTTAGAATTTCTCCCTGATCAAGAATATATATACTTTATATAGTCGGAAATCGATATTTCGATGTGTTACAAACGGAATGACAAACTTATTATACCCTCGTCACCATTTTATGGTGGTGGGTATAAAAAGGAAATTCGTTTGCCTAAAATTTCGTTTTAGCGAAAGTATTAACATAAAACAATTGAAGCTAATTAATACGCAGAGAAAAATGTGAAGTTCTTCCGAAGTCATTACTTTTAATGTTCCTCCAAAAGTGCTCCTCTTTAGGTGGACTTCATTTTCACATCGCTAGAAGTTATTTTCAGATGATATATATTTTCGAAATAAGAAATGAAATAGTGGCATTTGCACCCAAACAAAATCTTTAATTTATTATTTAATTTATTCCGGGTTCTATAAAATTCTTTCTTTTATTCCGTAATTGACCCATTACTAGATCAACGTCTGTATTTTATTTCGCAATTGAAAAAAAAATGGAGTATATTCGAGTGTATCGATTGTAAGAAATTCCTGCAATTTTTTACTCTTGAATTAACACCTAAAATTTTATTATCAAACAAACTCCGACACAATCCCCTAAATTTCCTTGGATTTTATTCATATATAAAGGTTTGGGGCTTTATTTCATTTCAGTTTTGGGATCTTAGTTCTTGGCGATTCATTTCACAAAGCTCATTTTCATTTTTTGCTGGGTAAGAAAATTGTGTTGATTAGCGGCATACAAACATTCCCTCAACCCAATTAAATTCAGTTTGCAATAAAAGTGAAAACTGCATTGTGAAATCATTCACCTTTGTAATTTTGTTCACTCGTGCTATGTAGTGCTCTACTACCATTATTAGCCCACATACATTTTCTGGCCACATTATTTCATTGTAGGCCACAGAGATTCATTTCAGTTTTCGATAATAATAACACACTTCGCATGATGGCAATTCCTTAGCAAAATCTAATTAAAACTGTTCACAAAATATGAATGAAATCGAGATGATCATGATGATGTTCATCGGTAAACACAAAAATCATAAAAATTTAGCACTTTTTTCACAGCTCATGACACCGCAACCAATTTATGATGGGTTCATTAAAATGCATCTCCGAAGCAGTTGTTAGTAATATGTGCAGAGGAACCGCTTGATGTCTTTTATGATTATAGGTGGTAATTTTATTGTTTTGTGAAGAGCAAACGACTCAACCATTTAATGGTGATTGCCATTGAAAGTAATGTCCTAAATGGAGATATTATGTACATGGGAAAATAAGGGGCGCACATTTCAAGTATTAATGGTTTGAAATCCAATGGGAGGGAGAAAAGGGATTACAGTGCTTTTTCCTAGTGGGATCACATTTTTTACTAAAACAATTCTTCAGATATAACTCCCAAGCAAAAGAGATTGCTTTCGGATCTTCCTTTCCAGAGTATATTACGACCGCCTATAGCAGAATGACATACATTGTGATGGGTAAATATGATTTGGTACGGCCTAACTTTGGGCCGTATATAATTGTATTTGTTTCCAAAAAAATGTTTCCTTAAATTTTTTGTGAGACAATTTTTACTTTTTTGTAATTTTTTACACCCTCCAAAATAGGATGGTGTTACACTATTTTTTTCATTCCGTTTGTAATACATCGAAATATTGGTCTCAGGCCCCACAAAGTATATATATTTTGCACCAGCGATGTCCGTTCTAAGACGATGCAGCGATGTGCGTTTGTTTCTCAGTCCATCCGCCTGTTGAAATCATGCTCCGATCACTTCCAAACGAAACAAGCTATCGACTTGGAACATGGCACAATTAGTTGTTATATATGTCGGTCGGATGGTTTGGCTAATGGCCCATATCGTATAGGCCCCATATAAACCGACCCCATATTTGGCTTGCGGACAAGGTTGCCACACTTGGTAGATTCCCTCCAAAAATGGTATATTTTTACTGCTTGGTTTCTTGACGTTTTTTGTAGATTATGCAGAGTATTTCTCCCCAAGTAAGAGCTACATCCCAAATTGCCTCTAGAATTAAAATGTTGACAACATTTTCTATAGAAATAAAATTGTGGCAAAATGTTTGTTAGAAATAAATATTTTTAAAGAATTAAAAAAAAAAAAACTAAAATTTGGACAACATTTTATATAAAAATAACATTGTGACAAATTTTTTTGACAAAGTTTTCTATAGAAATAAAATTTTAACAAAATTTTCTATAGAAATAATATGTTGACAAACTTTTTTGTAGAAATAAAATTTAGACAAAATTTTCTATAGAATAGGTAAAATTTTGATAAAATTTTTTATAGAAATAAAATTTTTTTTCCTTCGTTTTGTTTGTTATTGTTGGCTTCTCTTCAATCGTTATTGTTGTTTTTTTTATCTCAGCTTAAAGCCATGCATTGACTAAACTACAAGTGTAGCTTAACCAACAGAGGAAAAGTATGCTTGTCAAATCTTGCAGTCTATAGGGCTTTGCCCAAATAAATTTGACAAGCATACGTTTCCTCTGTTGGTTAAGCTACACTTGTAGTTTAGTCAATGCATGGCTTTAAGCTGAGATAAAAAAAAAACAACAATACAAATAAAATTTTGACAAAATTTTCTATAGAAATAAACTCTTGACAAAATTTTCCATAGCAGTAAAATTTTGACAAAATTTTCTATAGAAATGAAACTATGCGAAAATTTTCCATAGAAATAAAATTTTGACAAAATTTTATATAAAAATAAAATTTTGGCAAAATTTTCGTTAGAAATAAAATTTTGGAAAACTTTTCGTTAGAAGTAAATATTTTTAAAGAATTTTCTAAAAAAACAAAACTAAAATTTGGACAAAGTTTTATATAGCAATAACATTGTGACAACACTTTTTGACATAGTTTTCTATAGAAATAAAATTTTGACAAACTTTTTTGTAAAAATAAAATTGAGACAATTTTCGATAGAAAAGTAAAAATTTTGATAAATTTTCTATAGAAATAAAATTTTGACAAAAATTTCAATAGAAATAAACTTTTGACAAAATTTTCTATACATATAAAATTTTGACAAACTTTTCTGTAGAAATAAAATTGTGCGAAAATTTTCTATAGAAATAAAATTTTGACAAAATTTTCTGTAGAAATAAATTGTTGACAATCTTTTCTGTAGAAATAAAATTTTGACAAAATTTTCTGTAGAAATAAATTGTTGACAAACTTTTCTGTAGAAATAAAATTTTGAAAAAATTTTATACAAATAAAATTTTGCGAAAATTTTTTATACAGAAATAAAATGTTGAGAAAATTTTATATACAAATAAAGTTTGACAAAATTTTATATAAAAATAAAATTTTTACAAAATTTTCTATAGAAATAAAATTTTGACAAAATAATAATTTCTATAAAAATAACATTTTGGCAAAATTTTCCGTAGAAACAAGTATATTTAAGGAATTTTCTAAAAAAAAAATAAAATTTGGACAAAACTTTTTGACATAGTTTTTTATCGACATAAAATTTTGATAAAATTTTCTATAGAAATGAAATGTTGACAAACTTTTTTGTAGAAATAAAATTTTGACAAAATTTTCTATAGGATAGGTAAAATTTTGATGAAATTTTCTATAGAAATAAAATTTTGGCAAAATTTTCTATAGAAATAAACTTTTTACAAAATTTTCTATAGAAATAAACTTTTTACAAAATTTTCTATACAAATAAAATTTTCTATAGAAATAAAATTTTGATAAACTTTTCTGTAGAAATAAAATTTTGACAAAATTTTCTGTAGAAATAAAATTTTTACAAAATTTTCTGTAGAAATAAAATTTTTACAAAATTTTCTATAGAATAGGAAATATTTTGAAAAATTTTTTATACAAATAAAATTTTGAGGACGCTCAAAAACAAACCCAGCCAAATACATTCAAATCGATGATTTGAGTTTGGCAAAGGAAAAGAGATATGGTGGCAAATTTGTTTAGGCAGTAGCCGACTATCAAACCCTTTTTCGGGAGGTTCAAGTGTAGTTCACTTTGGGTTGAGTGAATTACCCGAATTTATTCTGATAATTGGTTGATAGTTTTGCTGCAAGTAGAGGATGCTGATGAGGAATGTGGTAATTCCGAAACAGCTGTACATCCAATCATCTTGCAGTCTATAAATTTGACAAGCATACTTTTCCTCTGTTGTTAAGCTACACTTGTAGTTTAGTCAATGCATGGCTTTAAGCTGAGATCAAAAACAACAATAACGATTGAAGAGAAGCCAACAATAACAAACAAAACGAAAATTTTATATAGAAATAAAGTTTGACAACATTTTTTATAAAAATAAAATTTTGAGAAAATTTTCTACAGAAATAAAATTTTGACAATCTTTTCTGTAGCAATAAAATTTTGACAAAATTTTCTGTAGAAATAAAACGTTGACAACATTTTCTATAGAATAAGAAAAAATTTTACAAAAGTTTCTGTAGAATAGGAAAAATTTTGCCAAATTTTCTATACAAATAAAATTTTGACAAACTTTTCTATAGAAATAAAATTTGGACAGACTTTTCTGTACAAATAAAATGTTGACAAAATTTTCTGTAGAAATAAAATTGTGCCAAAATTTTCTATAGAAATAAAATTTTGACAAAATTTTCTATAGAAATAACATTTTGACAAAATTTTGTATAGAAATAAAATGTTGACAAAATGTTCTATAGAATGAAAATTTTGACAACATTTTCTATAGAAACAAAATTTTCTTAAAAAATAACATTTAGATAAAATTTTCTATAGAAATAAAATTTTGACAAACTTTTCTGTAGAAATAAATATAAATAAATATACAAAATGTTCTGTAGAAATAAAAATTTGACAAAATTTTCTATTTTGACAAAATTTTCTATAGAAATAAAATCTTGGCAAACTTTTCTGTACAAATAAAATTTTGACAAAATTTTCTGTAGAAATAAAATTATGCCAAAATTTTCTAAAGAAATAAAATTTGGACAACATTTTCTATAGAAATAAAATTTTGACAAAATTTTCTACAGAAATAAAATTTTGACAAAACTTTCTTTAGAAATAAAATTGTGACAAAATTTTCTATAGAAATAAAATTTTGACAAACTTTTCTGTAGAAATAAAACGTTGACAACATTTTCTATAGAATAAGAAAAAATTTTACAAAAGTTTCTGTAGAATAGGAAAAATTTTGCCAAATTTTCTATACAAATAAAATTTTGACAAACTTTTCTATAGAAATAAAATTTGGACAGACTTTTCTGTACAAATAAAATGTTGACAAAATTTTCTGTAGAAATAAAATTGTGCCAAAATTTTCTATAGAAATAAAATTTTGACAAAATTTTCTATAGAAATAACATTTTGACAAAATTTTGTATAGAAATAAAATGTTGACAAAATGTTCTATAGAAAGAAAATTTTGACAAACTTTTCTGTAGAAATAAATATAAATAAATATACAAAATGTTCTGTAGAAATAAAATTTTGACAAAATTTTCTATTTGTGACAAAATGTGCTATAGAAATAAAATCTTGGCAAACTTTTCTGTACAAATAAAATTTTGACAAAATTTTCTGTAGAAATAAAATTATGCCAAAATTTTCTATAGAAAAAAAATTTTGAGAAAATTTTATATAGAAATAAAATTGTGACAAAATTTTCTCTAGAATTAAAATTTTGACAAATTTTTCTAAAGAAACAAAATTTGGACAACATTTTCTATAGAAATAAAATTTTGACAAAATTTTCTACAGAAATAAAATTTTGACAAAACTTTCTTTAGAAATAAAATTGTGACAAAATTTTCTATAGAAATAAAATTTTGACAAACTTTTCTGTAAAAATATATATTTGACAAAATGTTCTGTAGAAATAAAATTTTGACAAAATTTTCTATTTCTATAGAAATAAAATTATGACAAAATTTTCTATAGAAATAATATTTTACCAACATTTTCTATGGAAATAAAAATTTGACAACATTTTCTATAGATATAAAAGTTTGACAAAATTGTCTATAGGAATAAAAATTTTACAAAATTTTCTGTAGAAACAAAATCTTCCATAGAAACAATTTTTTTTATAAACAAACTTTTAACCAAATTTTCTATAGAAACAAAATTTTGACACAATTTTCTGTAGAATACAATTTTCTATAGAAATAGTAAAATTTTGACAAAATTTTCTCTAGGAACAAAATTTTCCATAGAAACAATTTTTTTTATAAACAAACTTTTAACCAAATTTTCTATAGAAACAAAATTTTGACACAATTTTCTGTAGAATAAAATTTTCTATAGATATAATAAAATTTTGACAAAATTTTCTATAGAACAAAAATTTAGTATGGAAATAAAATTTTGACAAAAATTTCTAAAGAAATAAAATTTTGACTAAATTTTCTATAGAAATAAAATGTTGACAAATTTTTCAATAGAAATAAAATGTTGACAAATTTTTCTGTAGAAAATAAATTTTTTTTTTAATGTTCTATAGAAAGAAAATTTTGACAAAATTTTCTATAGAAACAAAATTTTCTTTAAAAATAACATTTAGATAAAATTTTCTATAGAAATAAAATTTTGACAAACTTTTCTGTAGAAATAAATATAAATAAATATACAAAATGTTCTGTAGAAATAAAATTTTGACAAAATTTTCTATTTGTGACAAAATTTTCTATAGAAATAAAATCTTGGCAAACTTTTCTGTCCAAATAAAATTTTGACAAAATTTTCTGTAGAAATAAAATTATGCCAAAATTTTCTAAAGAAATAAAATTTGGACAACATTTTCTATAGAAATAAAATTTTGACAAAATTTTCTACAGAAAAAAAATTTTGACAAAACTTTCTTTAGAAATAAAATTGTGACAAAATTTTCTATAGAAATAAAATTTTGACAAACTTTTCTGTAGAAATATATATTTGACAAAATGTTCTGTAGAAATAAAATTTTGACAAAATTTTCTATTTCTATAGAAATAAAATTATGGCAAAATTTTCTATAGAAAAAATATTTTACCAACATTTTCTATGGAAATAAAAATTTGACAACATTTTCTATAGATATAAAAGTTTGACAAAATTGTCTATAGGAATAAAAATTGTACAAAATTTTCTCTAGGAACAAAATTTTCCATAGAAACAATTTTTTTTTATAAACAAACTTTTAACCAAATTTTCTATAGAAACAAAATTTTGACACAATTTTCTGTAGAATAAAATTTTCTATAGATATAATAAAATTTTGACAAAATTTTCTATAGAACAAAAATTTAGTATGGAAATAAGATTTTGACAAAAATTTCTAAAGAAATAAAATTTTGACAAAATTTTCTATAGAAATAAAATGTTGACAAATTTTTCAATAGAAATAAAATGTTGACAAAATTTTCTGTAGAAAATAAATTTTTCTATAGAAACAAAAATTTGTTTGTTTTTTAATAAAATTTTTATTAAATTTTTTATAAAATAAATATCTTTAAAACTTGTAATTCTTGTGTTAGGCCATACTATCAAAGCCTCCCTTTTTCTGCGTTTTGTACACCCAGAAAAAAGTGACCCCTTCTTTAAGTTAAAATGAACTCATTGTGAAGAAAGTTGAACTTCGTATAGCGCCAAAGACATTTTTATTTGTTTGAACGATGTGATTTTCGTAGAAATTAGGAATAATGCATTCCATATATTAGTTAACATTTTCCTATATTTATATACCACTATACTACAGAATGAAAAAATTTAACTAATTTGAATTCATATATGGAATGATTTTATTGAAATTTTTTCATTCATTTTGACAAATCTTACACATTTGTGGTAAAACTTTTACTTCATAATTAGAACTGCTTACCTTCGTTTTTAAATACAATTTTATTTATTTCTATAAGCAATTTTATCTTCAATAAAAGACATGTTTTATTAATATATTGAATATATTTATTAAGAATCAACAGCATCGAAACTCTTTGAAATATTAGTTTTTTATTCCACTATTTCCAATTTCCGTGTGATATTATCAACTGTAAAACGCACTTTTTCTTCTTCTTGTACTTTTCACTTTTAATAAGTTGCTGCCTAACGATGTTGTCCTCCTTTTACAATTTCAATACCTACAAATATAAAAAATCATAAAACATTTTTGTTGCAAAAGGTTAGCGTCACTGAATATTACCTGATAATTGAAGATTCCAAAATGAAGACAAATGAAAGGGTTGTTATTCTGCTGGTGTTTTCTTTCTTTATACACTATCACGAACATTGATAGATTTATTTAAAAAAACGAAAATTTTTCTCACTAATTTAAAATAACAAATATTTTATATATTTTATTTGTTATTTATTATATTATTTTACCATATTATTTTTTAACAATCTCTCCGTATACCAAAACAACGCGATTCCAACAAAAAAACAACCGACGCGCAAATATATCGATTACACCCACGCGCAAACACATCGATTACGATGACAGGTATCGATTACAGGTAGACAATAGAAATTTAGGAAAATTTCCTATATTCTAACAAGTGTGTTTCCTTAAGTTTTGAAAGGATTGCATACTTCTTAGTACGAATGAACTAAAATATTTTTCTATGCCAAGTGTTGTTCGTATGTATGAAAAACTTTCTATTATAAAGGAAGTCGCAATTATCATTTTATAAGAAATTTTACTAATTTTGAGGAAACTTGGTTTTAGTTCGGTTTTTGTTTATTTTTACGAATGCTTTGTTATCGGTGAATAAAATTTTCTTTTTCAGTAGTAAATTCTTATACCCAGCGAAGAAAATAGTATGAGTAAAATTCCATGCCTTATTCTAGTTAATGAACTATTGCTAACTGCTTAAAGTTTAGGATTTTTTTACTGAAACGAGTAAATATTATTATTATTCACCAAAAGTTACCTTAATGGAAATAAAATTGATAAACTATATTGATGAACATTTTTTCCTTTAGTTTCGAAGGCACTTTTTTCTGGGTGTAGAAGTAGTATCTTTCCCAACTACGTAATTTTATTTGTTCCAATACTTCTTGGAAAAGCAATTATCGCAAAAAATGCTGGCTATAACATTCCACACAAGGAAATTCAATTTAACTTTGGGTTTTAATTATTTCAATTGACAAATGAAATTAATCATCCGTAATGGTAATTCGAACGAAAATTTCATTATATGCCCAAATATTTCTGCAATATTACAATTTCCGAGAAATTGCCATGATTGTAGCTACATGTAATTGTTATTATTTGGAATGTTCGTTGTTAGCTTAATTTAAATTTGAAAGACTATCAGCTATTATCATAGAGACAGTAAATTAAATTTTGTAAAAGTATAATTTACTTAACAATTTACACCTAGTCGTTAATGTTTAGGAGAGGAATGTCTTAAAGTGTTAACAAAAATATCATCTTGTTATCTTTCTGCTATTATTAGGTAGTTTCTTTGGGCAATTTACAGTTAAATTTAAATGCTATTTCCTAGCTATGGTTATGGGTTTTCATGAATATGGTAATTTTCGTCGTTAGTATGATAAACCTTCTTGCACAAATAACCATCATTAGGATTTTTTGATTAAATTTAAGTTTAAGTTGGAAAAAAATAAATAATATAATTAAGTAAATATATTCTTAAGCATAAAAGTTTAGTCGATTTGGCAAGCTTTAAATGTCGATTTTTTATTTTAAAAGCAGTTTTAAGCATTATGGGATAGTCTGTAATTTTTTAAATTAATACTTAATTTTAGAAAAAAGGATAACACCACCACCTGCTGTCAGTTAATTAAAAACGAAAGTCCTCATTAAACTTTGAGATAATTGTATGTTTTGTTTTTTCTTTTGATAGGAGGAGTACAATAACAGAAATGTGTTAACGTTTTTCTTTTAAAATCAGTAAGAGGATATACAATCTGAAAGATTTTGGAAATAAAAAAAAAACCAGGTTGCTACATAATTTTGCTTTGGTACGTGAATTTGCACTTGGAAAAATATGAATTCCAAATTGATTTTGCACTAATCAATAGATTTTTATACCCTGCGCCACACTGTGGAACAGGGTATTATAAGTTAGTGCATAACAGCCTGGCTGATAAGTCAACCGGTCTGACACATAGATGGCGTCGCTAGTATTAAATGCATATTAGTTTTATATAGTATCAAACTTCAAATGATTCGTGTCAAAATGACGTCTGTAAGTCAAATAGTTTGTGAGATAGAGCGTCTTTTGTGAAGCAACTTTGTTATTGTAAAAAAAAAAATGGAAAAAAGGTATTTCGTGTTTTGATAAAATACGGTGGAAGAAAAAACTTGGCTTGATAATGAGTTTCCGGGCTCTGCCCAGGGAAATCAACAATAATTGATTGGTATGCAAAATTCAAGCGTAGTGAAATGAGCACGGAGGACGGTGAACGCAGTGGACGCCCGAAAGAGGTGGTTACCGACGATAACATCAAAAAATCCACAAAATGATTTTGAATGACCGTAAAATGAAGTTGATCGAGATAGCAGAGGCCTTAAGGATATCAAAGGAACGTGTTGGTCATATCATTCATCAATATTTGGATATGCGGGAGCTCTGTGCAAAATGGGTGCCGCGCGAGCTCACATTTGACGAAAAACAACAACGTGTTGATGATTCTGAACGGTGTTTGCAGCTGTTAGCTCGTAATACACCCGAGTTTTTCCGTCGATATGTGACAATGTATGAAACATGGCTCCATCACTACAATCCTGAGTCCAATCGACAGTCGGCTGAGTGGACAGCGACCCGTGAACCGTCTCCGAAGCGTGGAAAGACTCAAAAGTCCGCTTGCAAAGTAATGGCCTCTCTTTTTTGGGATGCGCACGGAATAATTTTTATCGATTATCTTGAGAAGAGAAAAACCATCAACAGTGACTATTATATGGTGTTATTGCATCGTTTGAAGGTCGAAATCGCTGCAAAACGGCCCCATATGGAGAAGAAAAAGTGTTGTTCCACCAAGACAACGCACCGTACCACCAGTCATTGAGAACGATGGCAAAAATTCATGAATTGGGCTTTGAATTGCTTCCCCACCCACCGTATTCTCCAGATCTGGCCCCCAGCGACGTTTTTTTGTTCTCAGACCTCAAAAGGATGCTCGCAGGGAAAAACTTTGGCTGCAATGAAGAGGTGATCGCCAAAACTGATGACCGAAGGAGTACTACCAATGGTATGGTATCAAAAAAATTGGAAGGTCGTTATAATCGTTGTATCTCTCTTGAAGGGAACTATGTTGAATAATAAAAACGAATTTTGACAAAAAAAATGTGTTTTTCTTTATTAGACCGGGGACTTGTCAGCCAACCTGTTATAGGAAAGATTCTCAAAATTTTATTTCTATAGAAAATTTTATAAAAAATTTATTTCTATAGAAAATTTTATTTCTATATACAATTTTGTCAATATAGAAAATTAAAGGACCTCTTAGTTGAAGTGGAATATTTTGTAACCATCAAGAATTCTAATAATCTAATAAGTTTTAAAGCCAAGTTGACCTTAGTCCAACAAAATTTTCTTTCGTGTCAAATATCCATTTTAAAGTAGAACCACTTAACTGTAAGGACAAAATGACTTCACTGAAAGGGTTACTGACTTTTAGAAAAGGAAAAAACTTTATAAAAAATATTTATAATATTTATTTCCGTGAACACACAGGAAAAATCTCCAAAATATATCCAATTAAAAAGTTGATTGAATTTGAAACTTTTTTCAATTAACAAATTATTTGATACAATTAACATTTTATTCAAGATAAAAGCATCAAGTTAAGTAAGTCAATTATTAAAATTTTAAAAATGTTTAATTAAGAAACAAGTATATACGGCCGTAAGTTCGGCCAGGCCGAATCTTATGTACCTTCCACCATGGATTGCATAGAAACTTGTACTAAAGACTGTCATCCACAAAAGAATTACTTCTTAACACCGCCTTCTCAATTGTAAGTTAGTCCACACGGGTTATAATTAAACAAAAAAAAGCCGAATAAAAAATTTTCTATAGAAATAAAATTTTGACAAAATTTTCTATAGAAATAAAATCTTGACCAAATGTTATATAGAAATAAAATCTTTACAAATTTTTGAATAGTAATAAAATTTTGACAAAATTTTCTATAGAAATAGAATGTTGGTATATTATTTTGGGGGATCGGCTATATATAACTATAGACCGATATGGACCAATTTTGGCACGGTTGTTAGCGGCCATATACTAGCGCAATATACCAAATTTCACCACGTACCAAATTTCAAACGGATCGGATGGATTTTGCTCCTCCAAGAGCTACGGCGGTCAAATGTGGGGATCGGTTTATATGAGGGCTCTACATATAATTATGGACCGATGTGGACCATATATATAATATAATTATGGACCGATGTGGACCAATTTTTAGAGAACATATACTTACACCATGTACCAAATTTCAGCCGGATCGGATGAAATTTGATTCTCTTAGCCAAATCTGGAGATCGGTTATATGGAGGCTATATATAATTGTCGATTGATGTGGACCAATTTTTGCATGGTTGTTAGAGACCATATACTTACACCATATACAAAATTTCAGCCGGATCGGATGAAATTTGCTTCTCTTAGAGGGTCCAAAAGCCCTGGGGATCGGATTATATGGGGTCTATATATAATTATGGACCAATATGGACCAATTCCTGCATGGTTGTTAAAGACAATATACTAACACCACGTACAAAATTTCAACTGAATCGGAAGAATTTTGCATTTTATGTCCCAAACATATTATGTTTGGGACATAAAATATTTGTAAATATAATATGCTTAGATGCAAACATATATTAATTTGGAAATAAACATATATGTGTTTAGAAAGAGAGACCTAGAGAGTATGCTGCAAGTAAAATAATGGAAGTTACCAATTTGCGCCTTAAAAATATATCCACACAAAGAAAATTTCATTAAAACTTTTTACTACCAGTGTATGCCCTAAGTTGAAACATAATATGTTTGAACAATACAAACAATTTTTTGTTTGGACCAATCCTGAAAATATTTATGCTTGAAGCAAAATATGTTTGGGGTATATGTTACAGAAGCGAGTTTTTTGAGGTACCGAATTTTAAAAACCTCATATTTTTGTACACTTTTTGGCTTTGTTCAAAAATTCAACAAACTGAAAGACAATTTCATCAATTCTATAGAACTTTTCAGATTTATTAAAGCGAAGTTGACGTTAGTCAAGCAAGAATTTTTCTCATGTAAAGATACCCAGTTTTATGCCCAATCACATAACTACAAGGACAAAATGACTTTATTGAAAAGTTTAGCAACTTTTGGACCAGGGAAAAACCTTTATATCCGAGAAATGCGTCTTCTACGCTAATCAAAATTCGCATTCGTATTTTAAGGACATGTAATCTCACGACAATTTTGTTTCAGTGTAAATAAAATGCTGCCTCGCCACATATACTTGTTTTCTTTTCATAAAGTCGAAATTATATATTTTTTCAGTATATTTTTACCGCAAATAAATTAATTATAAATATGTAATTTGAATTTACTGATATCGTAATCGCTATTTTCTGTCTGCATCGCATATGAGAAACAATCACTATCTGCTGCAAAAGCCTCCAAAAGCCGTTATTGGCGTACGGTCAATGCTGTGCTTCATTTGGCTCCATATAGACCTTGAAATTGTTCAATGTTACATTGTCTTCGGTCAGCATGCTGCAGCTTTAGTTTTATATCAATGTCAGTGCTTGCACATGCATTTGATAGAAATGTTAGACTGAGTAATCTGAGATTACACTCGAAGTAGTTGTTTTCTATAGATACTATAGATAATTTCAAATATCGCGTACATAATACAAAAATTTATATTTAACGGCATATAAATATATAGTGAGAGCCCTTAGATTGGTTAGGCTAGCTTGGTTGTAATGGATTAGCCCTTTTTTGATGTAATTTTTTAATGTTTTTCATTTTAACGAAAATTAACTGCAAAACCTAAATTAAATAGAACTTCAAAAATTATATGGAAAATAACAACGCCAAATTTATTTATTTATTTATTTATTTATTTATTATTATTATTATTATTATTATTATTATTATTATTATTATTATTATTATTATTATTATTATTATTATTATTATTATTATTATTATTATTATTATTATTATTATTATTATTATTATTATTATTATTATTATTATTATTATTATTATTATTATTATTATTATTATTATTATTATTATTATTATTATTATTATTATTATTATTATTATTATTATTATTATTATTATTATTATTATTATTATTATTATTATTATTATTATTATTATTATTATTATTATTATTATTATTATTATTATTATTATTATTATTATTATTATTATTATTATTATTATTATTATTATTATTATTATTATTATTATTATTATTATTATTATTATTATTATTATTATTATTATTATTATTATTATTATTATTATTATTATTATTATTATTATTATTATTATTATTATTATTATTATTTTTATATATTTTTTTTTATGGGGGGGGGGGGGAAGTGTAACTTCATTTTATTTTTGCTGCTGGTTTTCATTATGAAAATAAACCCCAATATTCAAATGAAAATTAAGCCCTATTTCTTGTTTGGATTTGTGCTTCATTTTAAAGTGGGACCTTTTTCGCTTTCTGGAATTTCTTAACAGTGGCGATATTAACATGGGCCCACGAAAATGAGCCCCAAAACCCAAATGAAACAGGGCCACAAGTGGGGGGTGACGCTTCATGATGAACATGAATGCCATGAAAATGAATCCAAACTGAAGATTTAAAATCGGCCCAGTATTTCGGATTTCTTTTAGAAAACAAAACTGGGAAAAACTTGCAAAAATATTTTTTTTTATAAAATTAGTTTTTATGTATACATAGAGATTTGTCGAATAATACTAGCAAATATTTCTTCGCAAATTCCACATCTACAGAGATATGGATGGATACATTTTTCACATATTTTTTTGATAATTGTCTTTATAAAACAATATTTTAGTTGATTTAAGAACAATTTCTTTAAATCAAAAATGTGTTTCTTTAATTTAAAGAAAATTTGCCTTATTTCAAGGAGGGGCACAAAATTCCAAAATGTGTGCCCTACCGAAATAGTATCAGCTATAGTTTTTGTATAAATGTCCATTTACTAGAAACATACAGTAGAAAAATTGTCTCAAATTTTCGTATTTTTCGTTTATTGTTAAATAAGTTTATAAAAATTCATTTTAGTGCTCACCAATATGGAAAATATTTAGAGCTTATTTAGATTAAAGCATCTACTTCAAAATAACATCGAGAAATAAATCGGAACTATGTGGGAAAATAGAATTTGGTGTGTTTTTCGAATGTCCTTCTAAGTGGACATTGGTAGTGAAAGGGTTAATGAAAAAATTTTTAAGCAAATATTATTAACTATATTTTAATTAAAATTTCATTATTTAAAATAAATTATTGTGTAAATTGCGCATCCTAAAATTTAGGTTGCGTAACCTTTAAAAGAAGGTAACTATTTTTATACCCTCCACCATAGGATGGGGGGTACATTAACTCTAAGACCCCATAAAGTATATATTTTCGGGGTCATGGTGAAATTCTGAGTCGATCTGAGCATGTCTGTTGAAATCACGCTAACTTCCGAACGAAACAAGCTATCGACTTGAAACTTGGCACAAGTGATGTAGGTTGGATGGTATTGCAAATGGGCCATATCGGTCCACTTTTACGTATGACCCCCATATAAACGGACCCCCAAATTTGGCTTGCGGGTCCTCTAAGAGGAGCAAATTTCATCCGATCCATCTGAAATTTGGTACATGATGTTAGTATATGGTCTCTAACAACCATGCAAAAATTGGTCCACATCGGTCCATAATTATATATAGCCCCCATATAAACCGATCCCCCGATTTGACCTCCGGAGCCTCTAAGAGAAGCAAATTTCATCCGATCGGGCTAAAGTTCGGTACATTGTGTCAGTATATAGTCTCTAATGACCATGCAAAAATTGGTCCATATCAGTCCATAATTATATATAGCCCCCATATAAACCGATCACCAGATTTGACCTCAGGAGCCTCTTGGAAGACCAAAATTCATCTGATGCAGTTGAAATTTGGTACGTGTTGTTAATATATCGCCTCAAACACCCATGCAAAAATTGGTCGAGATCGGTCCATAGTTATATATAGGCCCAATATAAACCGATCCCCAAATTTGACCTCCGTAGCCCCTTGTAAGAGCAAAATTCATCCTATTCGGTTGAAATTTGGTACGTGATGTTAGTATATGGTATCCAACAACCATGCAGGAATTGGTTCATATCAGTCCATAATTATATATAGCCCCCATATAAACCGAACCCCAGATTTGACCTCCGGTATCTCTTGGGGATGCAAAATTCATCCGATCTGGTTGAAATTTGGTACGTGGTGGTAGTATATAATATTTAACAAGCATGCGAAAAGTGGTCCATATCAATCCATAATCATTTGGTTTTGGAATCTCTTGGAGGAGGTTCCAAAATCAATTGAAATTTGGTACATTGTGCTAGTATATGGCCGTTAACAACCATGCCTAACTATGTCCATATCGGTCTATAGTTATATATATCCCTCAGATAAATCGATTTCTAATCACACAAAAATTGGTCCATATCAAGTTCATAATTGTATATAGCCCTCATATAAGCGACCCCCATATTTCAATTCTGGCTCCCTAAGTACCGTGCAAAAGTCCATATCGATTCGTAATTATTTGTAGACTTACCTACACATACCTTTTTTGTGTAATAAATACCACGTATGGACTAACTCACAATTTAGAAAACGATGTTAAGAAGTTTTAAGATACCAAATTCCAAGTAATTCGATTGTGGATGACAGTCTTTCGTAGAAGTTTCTACACAATCAATGGTAGAGGGTACATAAGATTCGGCCTGGCCGAACTTACTGCCGTATATACTTGTGTTTTTTTTTTTTTTTTTTTTTTTTTTTTTTTTTTTTGAGTGTAGAAGCGAACTTTTGTATGTGAATTAAAAGTAATGTCTTATGACAAACTTAACATTTTTTGCTGGGACACAACACAATTTACTGACATAACAAAAATTTATATTTTTTTTAGCCACTAATCTATATTTAAGTTTTGGTTTTAAACATTATATTTTATCCATTAGTAAAGGTTCGTTATAAGTTTCCTTTACATCAGAAGTGAAAATAAGCTCATATTCATTATGCAGTGCCGTCCCAATTTCCTGGGACCAATTTTTATACCGCCAATGATATAATTTTATTAAAAATTGTATTCAACATAACTTTTTAATACGATTTTATTATATCTAGTTTAGTGGGGTTCATTAGCGTAGCTAGACAATTTTCCTAGGGGGGGCTACAGCCCCCCTAGCTAAAACTTTATAGACTGAATTTATAGGTTCAACTAATGTTTTATTTCATAAAATTGAATAAAAATATAGACATCAAAATAACTCGACAATTTAAAGGGTGATTCTTTTGAGGTTAGGATTTTCATGCATTAGTATTCGACAGATCACGTGGGATTTCAGACATGGTGTCAAAGAGAAAGATGCTCAGTATGCTTTGACATTTCATCATGAATAGCCGAACGATCTGCCACAACGTCGAATTTTCAGTGAATGGGCCCTAGAAAAGTTGGCAGAAAATCCGCTTTTTTATCGACAAATTTTGTTCAGCGATGAGGCTCATTTCTGGTTGAATGGCTACGTAAATAAGCAAAATTGCCGCATTTGGAGTGAAGAGCAACCAGAAGCCGTTCAAGAACTGCCCATGCATCCCGAAAAATGCACTGTTTGGTGTGGTTTGTACGCTGGTGGAATCATTGGACCGTATTTTTTCAAAGATGCTGTTGGACGCAACGTTACGGTGAATGGCGATCGCTATCGTTCGATGCTAACAAACTTTTTGTTGCCAAAAATGGAAGAACTGAACTTGGTTGACATGTGGTTTCAACAAGATGGCGCTACATGCCACACAACTCGCGATTCTATGGCCATTTTCAGGGAAAACTTCGGAGAACAATTCATCTCAAGAAATGGACCGGTAAGTTGGCCACCAAGATCATGCGATTTGACGCCTTTAGACTATTTTTTGTGGGGCTACGTCAAGTCTAAAGTCTACAGAAATAAGCCAGCAACTATTCCAGCTTTGGAAGACAACATTTCCGAAGAAATTCGGGCTATTCCGGCCGAAATGCTCGAAAAAGTTGCCCAAAATTGGACTTTCCGAATGGACCACCTAAGACGCAGCCGCGGTCAATATTTAAATGAAATTATCTTCAAAAAGTAAATGTCATGGACCAATCTAACGTTTCAAATAAAGAACCGATGAGATTTTGCAAATTTTATGCGTTTTTTTTTTTTTTAAAGTTATCAAGCTCTTAACAAATCACCCTTTATAATAAAGCAACTAAAAGTACCCTACGGGAAATTGGTGCAAATTGCCACTGACGGACCTATCTCACAACTGGTACCTTTGCTCCAGTTAGTTGCAATTTTCACATTTAGTGAAATAAAATTATCAGAATAACCTTTTGTTCGACATATTTCAAACGTTTTTTTTTCATTTCGGATTCGATTAGGAGCCCAAATTGAAAGAGATTTCTAAGAGTTTGTCCGAGACTGGTTCCTGAGGACCTGTTTATGGGTTGCTCCTGCTAAATTGTCCCAGGACGTGTCCTTTGGGATGAGTCCAAGACGCGTCCTAAAATGTAAGTTTACTCCGTCATTGACAAACCCATGTTAAAGTGGACGGTCCCTTCCATACGTTTTGATCAGAACTGGGACTGGTCCATACACACCAGGGACTAGTCCTGTACCAGTTCTGTGGTTGATGCATTTGCCGTAGGGTAGTTCCACACAGGAAGTTTTTTTACTTCATTTTTGTATAATTTAATGCGTAATTTTTTGTTTTCTTTTTTCAAATGGTTTAAAAAAAGAGTAAGAATAAATAAAATGGTACAAATTATTCAAATTTTGCCACAAAATTGTTAAATCCATTATAGAAAAATCGATAATATTTGAAAATATTCGAGGGAAAACGTTTCAAACAAGCGTTAGAATGCATTAAAAAAGTATAAAAATTATTTATTTGGAAAAATATCGCAGCTAAGACATTAATTTATGAAAGAATAGTTTTAATATCAATTACTATTTTTAATTCAACTAAATCATAAGTTCAACCACAGCTTTATTTCATAAATATCAGACTTCTACCACGACCCAAGTAATTCGATTGTGCATGAAAGTCTTTAGTGGAACTTTGTGCGTTGTACGAGTATATACTTGTTTAATTTTTATAAAAATGTAAAATTTTAAATAGGTTTTCAAATTCTGGGGGGGCTAAAATTTTTCTGGGGGGTCTAAGCCCCCTCCCCAGAGGCCTTCCTACGCTTATGGTGGGGTTTAATTTTAGCGTTTCGGCAATCACCTCTTCATTGCAGCTAAATTTTTTCCCTGCGGGCATCCTTTTGAGGTCTGAGAACAAGAAAAAGTCGCTGGGGGCCAGATCTGGAGAATACGGTGGGTGGGGAAGCAATTCGAAGCCCAATTCATGAATTTTTGCCATCGTTCTCAATGACTTGCGGCACGGTGCGTTGTCTTGGTGGAACAACACTTTTTTCTTCTTCATATGGGGCCGTTTTGTCGCGATTTCGACCTTCAAACGCTCAAATAACGCCATATAATAGTCTCTGTTGGTGGAGGGAAAACCCTTCTCAAGATAATCGATAAAAATTCTTCCATGCGCATCCCAAAACACAGAGGCCATTACTTTGCCAGCGGACTTTTGATGTCTTTCCATGCTTCGGAGACGGTTCACCGGTCGCTGTCCACTCAGCCGACTGTCGATTGGACTCAGGAGTGTAGTGATGGAGCCATGTTTCATCCATTGTCACATATCGACGGAAAAACTCGGGTGTATTACGAGTCAACAGCTGCAAACACCGCTCAGAATCATCAACACGTTGTTGTTTTTGGTCAAATGTGAGCTCGCGCGGCCCCCATTTTGAACAGAGCTTTCGCATATCCAAATATTGATGAATGATATGACCAACACGTTCCTTTGATATCTTTAAGGCTTCTGCTATCTCGATCAACTTAATTTTATGGTCATTCAAAATCATTTTGTGGATTTTTTTGATGTTTTCGTCGGTAACCACCTCTTTCGGGCGTCCACTGCGTTCACCGTCCTCCGTGCTCATTTCACCACGCTTGAATTTTGCATACCAATCAATTATTGTTGATTTCCCTGGGACAGAGTCCGTAAACTCATTATCAAGCCAAGTTTTTACTTCCACCGTATTTTTTCCCTTCGGAAAACAGTATTTTATCAAAACACGAAATTCCTTTTTTCCATTTTTTTTCACAATAACAAAAGTTGCTTCACAAAAGACGTCAAATTTTGACACGAATCATTTGAAAGTTGGTACTATATAAAAATAATATGCATTTAATACTAGCGACGCCATCTATGAGTCAGACCGGGGACTTATCAGCCAACCTGTTAGAATTTGCAGATTTTACTTCGCGTAATCATTTATATAATGGGGGTGAAAATCTACAGATTTTAGATTTCAAATCAAGGAGTTATTTCATCATCTTCTTGCACGCTTACACCACATGTTTATGAGTCCTCTAAAACTCAAACAAAATTGATTCTTATAAGTCCATAATCTGATATAGAATATATAGTAGTAAGTAGAATCTTTAAATTTATCTTCGGGAAGTTTACTGGTTAAACTGCTCTGTTTGGGAACATCTGTCATCGAACCATCCTGAAATTTTCAAAGGAAGCTATAATAAAATGTTATGCCATTTAATGTATTGAAGGAAATTAATGTAGTTTAATTTAATTAAATTTATGGTAATTTAACTTTCATTATATTATTTAGATTTCTTTTTTCTTTTCATTCACTCACTACTTAGAATGTATGTAATCATCCATAATACAATAACACACAAATTTATGTGAGTGTATAAACATTTTTTCAGGAATTGAGGTAAACCAAGAAAAAATTAAATTTGAAATGCATTTAACACCAGATACTTGAATGCATATCCATCCACACATTTGCTGTTAACAGGTGATTGTTCAATAATAGTAATCATGGATCATGGTTAGTAACATAGTTGCGATGGATATTAGCAATTGATAAAATCCATCCATTATCTTCGTAGAGTGAGAATACCAATAGCTATCTTATTATGAACTTAAAAACCATCAAATATGATATAAAAAAAACTACATACCTTCCGATGAAATGAAAGAGAAAAGAAGAAATTAATATAGCAATGAGCTTTTCTTGAAGTGCATAATACAATAGAAATACTTTCCTTAAAACAGAAATGAGAAATTAGGTTTAAAATTTCGATTAATGTTAACGGGAATCTAAAATGTATAGAGTGTGGATCGCAGCAGATATTTTTTATAGAGGAGATAAAGAAAATTGAAATTATTCATTTTAATCTGTTTTCATCGATAGCACTTCGAAAACGAATGGTAAAGATAGATATTTCCCACTCTCATTTCAATAAAGGCATACCAATTATATTCTCATTACAAATGTTCTTGCTTTATTGAGCTAGATTTTGAATATATCTTCAGCGGATAAAAGCTAAAATCGAATTGTGGTGCAATTTCAACTGTTATAAATATTAACCAAA
Organism: Haematobia irritans; assembly: GCF_050003625.1. Lineage (NCBI taxonomy): Eukaryota > Metazoa > Arthropoda > Insecta > Diptera > Muscidae > Haematobia > Haematobia irritans. Next base: position 199,274,954 of record NC_134397.1, on the reverse strand, counting down.
ATCAAATTAATAGGTCTTACCCAGGTGATGGGCGCTTCATTTCCGTTTTCGCCACTATAGGTATCACAATATGAAAAACCTAGGAACTGCAGGGGACATTTTCTCCACATGATACAATAAATAGAAATAAAATTTTGATAAAATTTTCCATAGAAATAAAATTTTTATACAATTTTCTATATAAATAAAATTTTGACAAAATTTTCTATAGAAACAAAATTTCGACAAAATTTTCTATAGAAATAAAATTTTGACAAAATTTTCTATAGAAATAAAATTTTGACAAAATTTCTATAGAAATAAAGTTTGGACAAAATTTTCTATAGAAACAAAATTTCGACAAAATTTTCTATAGAAATAAAATTTTCTATAGAAATAAAATTTTCACAAAATTTTCTGTAGAAATAAAATTTTGACAAAATTTTCTACAGAAATAAAATTTTGACAAAATTTTCTATAGAAATAAAATTTTGACAAAATTTTCTATAGAAATAATATGTTGACAAAATTTTCTATAGAAATAAAATTTTGACAAAACTTTCCTCAGAAATAAAATTTTGACAAAATTTTCTATAGCAGTAAAATTTTGACAAAATTTTCTATAAAATAAAGTTTGGACAAAATTTTCTGTAGAAATAAAATTTTGACAAAATTTTCTATAGAAATAAAATTTTGACAAAATTTTTTTTAGAAATAAAATTTTGACAAAATTTTCTATAGAAATGAAATTTGTACAAAATTTTCTATAGAAATAAAATTTTGACAAATTTTTCTATAGAAATAACATTTTCACAAAATTTTCTATAGAAATAAAATTTTTACAAAATTTTCTATAGAAATAAAATTTTGACAAAATTTTCTATAGAAATAAAATTTTGACCAAATTTTCTATAGAAATAAAATGTTTGCTATAAAAATAAAATTTTGAAAAAATCGTCTATAGAAATAAAATGTTCACCATTTTTCTATAGAAATAAAATGTTCGCCAAATGTTCTATAGAAATAAAATTTTGACAAAATTTTCTATTGAAATACAAAATTTGTACAAAATATTCTATAGAAATAAAAATTTGAGAAAATTTCCTATAGAAATAAAATTTTCACAAAATTTTCGATAGATATATATTTTTCACAAAATTTTCTATAGAAATAAAATTTTCACAAAATTTTCTATAGAAATAAATCTTTGACAAATTTTTCTATACAAATAAAATTTTGAGAAATTTTCTATAGAAATAAAATTTTTGCTATAAAAATAAAATTTTTAAAAAATCGTCTATAGAAATAAAATTTTCACCATTTTTTTTATAGAAATAAAATGTTCAACAAATTTTCTATAGAAATAAAATTTTGATAAAATTTTCTAATTTCCCAAAGTATGTGCTATTTCTGGGGATATGGTACAACTGCTATTGGTAAGCAGTCTTTCACTTCAACTTCAGTACTCAAATAATGGATTCAGTATTTCTCCCTTTGGTGTTTCCGTTCTACAAAAAATCCACAAAATCTTATACTAAAACGAAAATCTCAACCATGTCCAAGTTTGAAAGAGCATTGCACCAATTATTGTTAACGTTGAAATGGCAAATAAAAAACAAATGGAAATGTTATATATCCATGGTATGTTTTAATTAACCAATTTCAATTGAGATTCCAATAAGAGTGAATATATTCGTATTTGCTTATCGTTTGTTTGCTTCGGTATTAACTCTCAAAACCACACGCCTGAATATATCGAATAGCAATAAATTGGAAAATTTATGAATATTTTCAGTCTTCTCTTACCAACTTTGTATGGTGAAAAGTTCATGGACCACAAAACTTCCAAACATTCGTACATTGCTTTAATCAAAATTCATAACTTCGTAAATCCCATTTTCTGCGTATTGTTGCAGTCATTATGTGAATGCACCATAGACAAAAGTGGAAGTAAGACATGATGCATGGTTGTACAATATCTCTCAATGCTCCTGTGTAATTGAAAATTATTTCTAGAGTAGTTGAAAATGATACACTTACGTAATGTGGCTCTCAAAGCTCCAGTGTAGTACCCAGCAAAAAAAGCGCCCCGAAAAAAGTAGTGAAAATGTTCTTATTGGATCCAGAAATGGTGCAAAATTGACGCAGAAGCGATGAATTTAACATGGGCTTGTCATAGGACGGATGTCCACCATTTCAACAGCCGTTGCACTAAATTTGCATCACTTATTAAGGTGTAATGCGAAATCAGTGATTTGACTGTGAATTAAGAAATTCTGTGATATTTTGGGAAATAAATATTTTTGTAAATTTTTTATGTCTTTTACTGCATTCTAACGCTTGTCTAGAACGTTTGACATGAAATATTTTCAAAAATTATCTAATTTTCTAGAATGGATTTATCCTGTTTTCGGGCAAAATTTAAATAATTTGTACTATTTTATTAATTCTTACTATGTACAAAGTGAAGCGTACCATACAAAAACACAGGATAAAGTAATCACCAGTAGAAAACAGACAGCGAAGTAACAAGACAGCGGAGAAAATATAAAGTACAGTAGATAGTTTGATTTTATTTTGTGAATTTTGTAATTTATTTTTGTACAATTTAGTAAATTGTAGCCTTGAAAACGGTTCTGACGAAGTCAACCGAAATATCGGAAAATAAAATAAAAAAACAAGAAACCAACAATTTCAAGTTTAATTTATAGACCTACAGCCGAGATTGTGAGATAAAAAATCATAAAAAAATAAAATAAAAAGGTCAACAATATCAACAACAACATTTTTTTCTATAGAAAATTTTGTCAAAATTTTATTTCTATAGAGAATTTTGTAAAAATTTTATTTCAATAGAAAATTATGTCAAAATTTTATTTCTATAGAAAATTTTGTCAACATTTTATTTCTATAGAAAATATTGTCAAAATTTTATTTCTATAGAACATTTTGTAAAAATTTTATTTCAATAGAAAATTATGTCAAAATTTTATTTCTATAGAAAATTTTGTCAACATTTTATTTCTATAGAAAATTTTGTCAAAATTTTATTTCTATAGAAAATTTTGTCAAAATTTTATTTCTATAGAAAACGTTGTCAAAATTTTAGTTCTATTTGTCAAATTTTATTCTTATACAAAACTTTGTAAAAATTTTATTTCTTTAGAAAATTTTGTCAAAATTTACTTTTGATAGACAATTTTGTCAAAACTTTATTTTTATGGAAAATTTTGTCAAAATTTTATTTCTATAGAAAATTTTGTCAAAATTTTATTTCAGTAGAAAATTTTGTCAAAATTTTATTTCTATAAAAAATTTTGTCAAAATTTTATTTCTATAGAAAATTTTGTGAAAATTTTATTTCCATAAAAAATTTTGTCAAAATTTTATTCCTATAGAAAATTTGGTCAAAATTTTATTCCTACAGAAAATTTTGTCAAAATTTTATTTCTATAGAAAATTTTGTCAAAATTTTATTTCTATAGAAAATTTCGTCAATATTTTATTTCTATAGAAAATTTCGTCAATATTTTATTTCTATAGAAAATTTTGTCAAACTATTATTTCTATAGAAAATTTTGTCAAAATATTATTTCTATAGAAAATTTTGCCAGAATTTTATTTCTATAGAAAATTTTGTCCAAATTTTTTTCTATAAAAAATTTTGTCAAAATTTTATTTGTATAGAAAATGTTGTCAAAATTATATTTCTATAGAAAATTTTATCAAAATTTTTTTCTTTAGAACATTTTATCAAAATTTTATTTCTATAGGAAATTTGGTCAAAATTTTATTTCTATAGAAAATTTTGTAAAATGTTAATTCTACAGAAAATTTTATTTCTATGGAAAATTTTGTTAAAATTTTGAAAAAATTTTATCTTACTTTGCGAAATATTCTGTGAAGCATATGGTTGTCTTTATAGAAAAGTTTGTCAAAATTTTATTTTATAGAAAATTTTGTCGAAATTTTATTTCTATTGAAAATTTTGTCATATTTTTATTCCTATAGAAAATTTTATCAAAATTTTATTTCAATAGAAAATTTTGTCAACATTTTATTTCAATAGAAAATTTTGTCAAAATTTTATTTCGATAGAAAATTTTGTCAAAATTTTATTTCTATAGAAAACGTTGTCAAAATTTTAGTTCTATAGAAAATTTTGTCAAATTTTATTCCTATACAAAACTTTGTAAAAATTTTATTTCTTTAGAAAATTTTGTCAAAATTTACTTTTGATAGACAATTTTGTCAAAACTTTATTTTTATGGATAATTTTGTCAAAATTTTATTTCTATAGAAAATTTTGTCAAAATTTTATTTCTATAGAAAATTTTGTCAAAATTTTATTTCAGTAGAAAATTTTGTCAAAATTTTATTTCTATAAAAAATTTTGTCAAAATTTTATTTCTATAGAAAATTTTGTGAAAATTTTATTTCCATAAAAAATGTTGTCAAAATTTTATTCCTATAGAAAATTTGGTCAAAATTTTATTCCTATAGAAAATTTTGTCAAAATTTTATTTCTATAGAAAATTTTGTCAAAATTTTATTTCTATAGAAAATGTTGTCAATATTTTATTTCTATAGAAAATTTTGTCAAACTATTATTTCTATAGAAAATTTTGTCAAAATATTATTGCTATAGAAAATTTTGTCAAAATTTTATTTCTATACAAAATTTTGTCAAAATATTATATCTATAGAAAATCTTGTCAAAAATTTATTTTATAGAAAATTTTGTCAAAATTTTATTTCTATAGAAAATTTTGTCAATATTTTATTTCTATAGAAAATTTTGTCAAAATATTATTTCTATAGAAAGTTTTGTCAAAATTTTATTTCTATAGAAAATTTGTCAAAATTTTATTTTTATAGAAAATTTTTTCAAAATTTTATTTCTATAGAAAATTTTGTCAAAATTTTAGTTCTATAGAAAATTTTGTCAAAATTTTATTTCTTTAGAAAATTTTGTCAAAATTTTATTTCTATAGAAAATTTTATCAAAATTTCATTTCTATAGAAAATTTTGTCAAAATTTTGTTTCTATAGAAAATTTTGTCAAAATTTTATTTCTAAAGAAAATTTTGTCAAAATTTTATTTCTATAGAAAATTGTAAAAAATTTTATTTCTATAGAAAATTTTAAAAAATTTTATTTCTATAGAAAATTTTATTTCTATGGAAAATTTTGTAAAAATTTTATTATCAAAATTTTATTTCTATAGAAAATTTTGTCAAAATTTTATTTCTATAGAAAATTTTGTCAAAATTTTATTTCTATAGAAAATTTCTGTAGAAAATTGTCTATAGAAATAAAATTTTGACAAAATCTTATCTTACTTTGCGAAATATTCTGTGAAGCATATGATTGTCTTAGTTATACGAAAATGTTCATTAAAATCGATATTTTTTAACAAATAGTTCTCAGTTAAAAAAAATCTGTGTCTGCCCGGTCCTGTGTAGCGGGTTAGGATAGTATACTTATATAAAAAATATAAATGGAACATTAAAAATATTTTTGCTTGTATGTGAAATGCAATTAAGGAGAAATTTTGGTAAAGGTTAATGCATTCTATTAGGCCTACTACATAAATTACAGTTTTCTAAAGAGTTTTTTTTTTAATTTAATAAGTGCTTGTTTCCATAATTTATGGTAGACAATAAACTTAATTGATATAACTTTATGAGATTATGTTGTAGTTATTTTTGAAACGGCTACACACACACACTCCGTGGGATAATGGAAAGATGCACGCCACAGTCATACTTGGGTGAGGTTGTCCATACCATGGTGACTTTTTCTGACCATCCACAGGGTTAGTTAACGAATTAAGCCATAAAACCATGCGAAGACAAATTTTATTCCGCAAATTTATACAAAAAAAAATAATAATAGTAATAAAAAGTTTATAAAAATAATTAACTTTCGCTTTTTGACCAGTCAAAAGTAAAATCAATTTACAAAGAGATGTACGAGAGGTTCATGAGGTATATGTGGTATAATGAATTTTCCACGACAAAGAAACTTTTGTTTTCTAGAAACAATTACACAATAACAAAAAGTAGTATTACTATGTATGAAATTATGCAACTTAATTCTGAAATCTCATTAGAAAGTTTGAAATCAGCTAATTTGAGAGGTAAATGTCCAAACAAATACCCAAAAGGAAAAAACCGGAAAGAAAAACTAATTTCCGTCTTTAAAAGCATTTAAAAACAAGTAAGTAAAGTAGAAAGTCGGGCGGGGCCGACTATATCATATCCTAAACCAACCCTGCTGAATTAGTAAACCTAAGTATTTGTGGGATATCAATAATGTAGGTTTGGGAGATAAATCACATTTCCATATTTAACGAAATTAAGGGGCACATCTTTATCGGAACTTTATCTCAATCTGAACAGAAATCCACTAATATTGAGTCCATTATAAAAAAAGGAAAATCGCTCAATTAGTGTAGGTAATATATCCAAATTCGTGCAAATCGAGCAATATTATTATGTAAGAGCTACATGTAAGTTTAAATACGAGATCGGCTTGTACATCATAAGAGTATTATGGCGAAACTTGGGAAAATCGAGCGATGCATAACATACATACTCCAGATACGCATTAAATGGATGCGGCAACCATCTCCAAAAATGTTTTTTATGTGCGTTCACAGAAGGTTACCTTTGGCTAAATTTGAGTAAGATCGGGTGATAAATAAGGGTTTTATGGCCAAATTGGGGAAATCGGGCGATACATATATATGGGTGCTATATCTAAATCTGAACCGATTTCAATTAACTTTTGCACACTCAAAGGATGGTGAATTATATTACTTTGTGCTAAACTTTAAGACAATCGGTTAGAAAAAAAACGCAATGTGACCTCATTTGTCGAAATCGGGCGATACATATATATGGGAGCTATATCTAAATTTGATCCAATTTGTTTCCAAATTCAAAAGCCTTCATCCTTGTGTCAAAACAAACACAGTGTACAAAATTTCATCGAAATCGGTTGATAAATGCGACCGGAATCCTGCGAACATGGACGGACGGACATCAAGGACTAGATCGACGGACATCAAGGACTACAGTGGGAGAAAAGATGATTCAATTTGTAAGAGGAAATTTCCCAAATGTTTTCTCCATAAGGAGTTAGCATAAAGGGCCCAAAATTGAGTTATCTCTCCCAGCAAGATCTATACTAAAGGCTGTGGAAAGGTTCATTCGCCCGAACCGAAACATGTACAGTCCAGGCGTGTATAGATTTGTATCTGGCGTTTTCTTTTCAATGGCTCTATTAACCATGTTCCTTAATCTATATCTGTCCATAAAGCTCGAAAAATAATTGTATAATTAGATATAATGCATTTGGACGTCAATTGCCCGTTTCGGTATCAGGCTAACATGAAATATACTCAGGTGGTGATTCTAAATCGATCGATATATATTTTATGGAGTTTAAAATCAATTTCTGGTGGGTATATTTTTTTGGCAGATCAAATTTATTATACCCGGACCACTATGTGGGTTTGGGTATGAATATTATAAAGACAGTCATGCCCATTTGTTATTTAGAACAAGTATATACGGCCGTAAGTTCGGCCAGGCCGAATCTTATGTACCCTCCACCATGGATTGCGTAGGAACTTCTACTAAAGGCTGTCATCCACAATCGAATTACTTGGGTTGCGATAACACTTGCCGCAAGGTATCGTAAAACTTTTTAACACTGTCTTCTAAATTGTAAGTTAGCCCATACGGGGTATATATTAAACAAAAAAAGGCCGATTAAATACGTATATAATCTAGTTTGACAAAATTTTCTATAGAAATAAAATTTTGACAAAATTTTCTATAGAAATGAAACCTTGACAAAATTTTCTATAGAAATAAAATTTTGACAAAATTTTCTATAGAAATAAAAATTTGACAAAATTTTATATAGAAATAAAAACTTGACAAAATTTTCTATAGAAATAAAATGTTGACAAAATTTTCTATGGAAGTAAAATGTTGACAAAAATTTCTATAGAAATAAAATGTTGACAAAATTTTGTATAGAAATAAAATTTTGACAAAATTTTGTATAGAAATAAAATGTTGACAAAATTTTCTACAGAAATAAATTTTTTACAAAATTTTCTATAGAAATAAAATTTTGACAAACATTTATATAGAAATAAACTTTTGACAAAACTTTCTATAGAAATGAAATTTTAACAAAACTTTCTATAGTAATAAAATTTGACAAAATTTTCTATGGAAATAAAGTTTTGGTAGATTACAAAATTGTCTATAGAAATAAAATTTTGACAAAATTTTCTATGGAAATAAAATTTTGACAAACATTTGTATAGAAATAAACTTTTGACAAAACTTTCTATAGAAATGAAATTTTGACAAAACTTTCTATAGTAATAAAATTTGACAAAATTTTCTATGGAAATAAAGTTTTGGTAGATTATTTTTGGCGATATGGACCAATTTTTGTGTAATAAGTCATCGGCTATATATAACTAAAGACCGATAGGGACCAATTTTTACATGGCTGTATCGGATGACTTTTGCTCCTCCAAGAGGTTCCGGACGTCAAATCTGGGGACGGTTTATATGGGAACTATATATAATTATGGACCGATATGGACCAATTTTTTCATGGTTGTTAGAGACCATATACTAACACCATGTACCAAATTTCAACCGGATCGGATGAATTTTGCCCCTCCAAGAGGCTCTGGAGGTCAAATCTGGGGATCGGTTTATATGGGGGCTATATATAATTATGGACCGATATGGACCAATTTTAGCATGGTTATTAAAAACCGTATACTAAGACCACGTACTAAATTTCAACCGGATCGGATGAATTTTGCTCCTCCAAGAGGCTCCTGTGGTCAAATCTGGGGATCGGTTTATATGGGAGCTATATATAATTATGGACCGATATGGACCAATTTTTGCATGGTTGTTAGAGACCATATACTAACATCAGGTACCAAATTTCAATCGGATCGGATGAATTTTGCCCCTCCAGGAGGCTCCGGAGGTCAAATCTGGGGATCGGTTTATATGGGGGCTATATATAATTATAGACCGATATGGACCAATTTTTGCATGGTTGTTAGAGACCATATACTAACATCAGGTACCAAATTTCAATCGGATAGGATGAATTTTGCCCCTCCAAGAGGCTCCGGAGGTCAAATCTGGGGATCGGTTTATATGGGGGCTATATATAATTATGGACCGATATGGACCAATTTTTGCATGGTTGTTAGAGACCGTATACTAAGACCACGTACCAAATTTCAACCGGATCGGATGAATTTTGCTGCTCCGGGAGGCTCCCCAAGCCGAATTTGGGGATCGGTTTATATGGGGGCTATACGTAAACGTGGTCCGATATGGCCCATTTTCAATACCGTCCGACCTACATCAATAACAACTACTTGTGCCAAGTTTCAAGTCGATAGCTTGTTTCGTTCGGAAGTTAGCGTGATTTCCACAGACGGACGGACAGCCGGACAGACGGACAGACGGACGGACGGACGGACATGCTTAGATCGACTCAGAATTTCACCACGACCCAGAATATATATACTTTATGGGGTCTTAGAGCAATATTTCGATGTGTTACAAACGGAATGACAAAGTTAATATACCCCCATCCTATGGTGGAGGGTATAAAAATTCGTTAAATCGAACAGGAATATTAACTGTTAGTTTTATTGAAAATCGTTGTTTTTTTACCAGATGAGTACAAATTCATAAGCATTTGGCAAATTTAAACTACAGAGACATTAAAAATATTATTACTTTAAATAATCGTTAAAAACTGATGAATGATACATCTAGGTTAGGTTAGATTGAAAAGAGGATTCAAGATTTTATGCCTTATGAATACCTATATACACCCATGTCAATATTTGTGTGCTCTAGCTTCTTAGATGAATTGCCTAATTTGTTTCCTGCCCCCGGTTTCAAGATGGGCCAGGCATATGTAGAGTTCATAGTAATATATTCTTAAAACGTCCTACATACACCATTTCTCCGCTGCTCCTGTCGGGATATATGTATTCTCAACGCTAGGTTACTGTTTCGACCGAGCACCAAAAAAGGTTTTCAGCAGTTGTTTATCGCTCTCACTAATGATGTTGACATTCCGGTGTATTTCATAGTTTCTCTTCAGCTATAAGAAAGAGGTTCCTTGCCATTGAGCTAGATATACAATCGGGTAGTACTCACACTGACAAAAAAAGCATACTCGGTTCCAAAGATTTTGTCTTTACTTTAAAAAATTTGGTATTGATTCCGAGCCAAAGAAGCGGAGAATACAAGTAAGGATACTTTTAAGACACAATTCTCTTTTAAATTTAGGTTTTGTGTACTTGCTTCTAGGAAGCAAATTTTAATTTTTCGCTTTCTCAGCTTTTTTCTTCATATGCTATCAAAGTCCTTTAAAAACGAGTTAACGGCAACTTTATTTTCCAAATTAGGACTCGACTTCCAGTAGAAATTATGCTATGTTTGAAGTAAAAAACTTCTTTAAAATAAAGTTTTGAAAAACATGTCCTATATTTGAACGATTTTTTGCTTTGTAGTAAAGATGCAAAAATACAACAAATTTATAGACAATTTCATTAAATTTAAAGAATTTTTCTGAATTATTAAAGTCAAGTTGACCTTAGCCTATAAATTTTTTCTTTCATGCTAAGATACCCATTTTTAAGTCAAATCACTTAATTATAAGGACAATACGACTTCATTGAAAAGTTTATCGACTTTTGGACAAGGAAAATAACTTTATTTTAGAGAAATGCGTCTTCAATGCTAAGCAAAATTTGTATTCGTATTCTAAAGACATGAAATCTTTGACCTCACGACAATATTTTTTTCAGTGCATTAATAAGAGAAAAAAATCACCACCTGTCCAACTGGCGCAATTAGGATGATCAAAACAATACCGATTTCTAAGGGTTTGTCCCAGACTAGTTCATGTTTAGTCTTACTAAGTTCTCCCAGGTTTGTACTTTGGAATGAGTGCAAGCAGTATACTGTTAAAGTGACCGGTCCCTTCCATAAGTTTCGATCAGAACTGGAACTGGTCTATTCACACCAGAGAGTAGTCCTGTACCTGTTCTGGGGTAGATCCATTTCCCATAGCGGAGCTGCCACTCTATCTAACCTAACATTACCTAATTACCCGGCCATTGAATATGTGTTTCCAAACATTTGATGGAATCTAAATATCTTGGGAGTGTCGTACTTTGTGGATATTTCCTAAGGACTTAAGCCAAATATTGCTGATTTTTATACCCTCCGCCATAAGATGGGGGGTATATTAACTTTGTCATTCCGTTTGTAACACATCGAAATATTGCTCTAAGATCCCATAAAGTATATATATTCTGGGTAGTGGTGAAATTCTGAGTCGATCTAAGCATGTCCGTCCGTCCGTCCGTCTGTGAAATCACGCTAACTTCCGAACGAAACAAGCTATCGACTTGAAACTTGTCACAAGTAGTTGTTATTGATGTAGATCGGATGGTATTGCAAATGGGCCATATAGGTCCACTTTTACGTAAAGCCCCCATATAAACGGACCCCCAAATTTGGCTTGCGGATCCCCTAAGAGAAGCAAAATTCATCCGATCCGGCTGAAATTTGGTACATGGTGTTAGAATATGGTCTGTAACCATGCAAAAATTGGTTCACATCGGTCCATAATTATATATAGCCCATATGAACCGATCCCCCGATTTGGCTTGGGGAGCCTCTAAGAAAAGCAAATTTCATCCGATCCGGCTTAAATTTGGTACATGGTGTTAGTATATTTAGTATATGGTCTCTAATGACCATGCAAATATTGGTCCACATCGGTCCATAATTATATAGGCCCCATATAAACCGATCCCCAGATTTGACATCCGGAGCCCCTTTGGAAGAGCAAACTTCATCCGATTCGGTTAAAATTAGGTACGTGATGTTAGTATATGGTATCCAAAAGCCATGCAGGAATTAGTTCTTATCAGTCCATAATTAAATATATAGCTCCCATATAAACCGATCCCCACACCCTCAAAAAAATCGCTTCTTAACATATGTTCCAAACATATTTTGCAGGAAGCACATATATTATTGGATACTGCCGAAACATTAGTATGTTTGTTTTATGTGAACATATTATATGTTTGGAAGCATTTTGAGCCCAAAAATATTATATGCTTGGAAGAATTTTTCCCAAAGACGACTGTGCTCATTGCCTAACATACTCGTAATTTTCACTTCCACGAAATATTTTAGTTCTTGGCACCTTTTTCTGTAATACAAATAATGTTGAAGATGTTATTCACTTTTATAAATTTTTTAAATTTTACCTTTCGCCTGCGCGGAGAATCGAACCGAGGACCATACACTTTGTAAGCCAACACACTATCCACTGGACTACGTAGCTTTTATAGTCACCAGTAGATAATTATCGTTATAAGTTACATTTATATAGCATAGTTTGCAGCGCACACGAGCCCATGCAAACATAACATTATTTAACAGAAACATACATTTGTTTGGTTCAATCCCTGCTCCGACCGAACACTTTTTTTTTAATTTACACATTTATATTTATACTATATTAAATTTTTATAATGAAACTTCGAAATGTGGGTTATTAAAGATTTATAGTCAGTTAGTGCTTGATATAAACGAAATTGACTGATTTTTTGATAAAATATTTATTTGTTGCAAAAATAACAATTTTGTAACAAAAAACTGTTTTTGGTACAAAACTTTAAAATTTGGAAGGAATTCAAAAACTCTAACAAAAGAAGAACGTGGAGTCGAGTATAAACATACATAAATAATTTTATAATATAAATATAAATTTATTTAGGCGTGAACAGTTTTTTACTAGCATTTAACACCATCGCTCCAAAATGCCTTTTATTTTTCTGTAATAATTAATTTTAAAGAAAATAAACTTTTTAAATTGTTTTAGCTGCAAAACTCGAACTTAATGCCCACTTTTATATTTGAAGGTATCCGTCAACTCCTCGTGGACTACTTATTAATAAAGAGGAACTAAACTTTGTTTTATATATTTTACTGTGTAATATTTCACTATTTCCTCCTTAATTTTACTGTCCCAACTCTAAAAGGAGTATAGTGCACTTTCGTTATTTTTATGAAGACCCCTGATTTCTTTTAACGAACCAAGAAAAAAATTGTGCCCATAATGCCTAAATGATAAACAAAATACATGTCCACACATACTTAAAATGCTGCTCTCAAGGCGAAATCATATGCGATTTGTTTTTCAAATGTCTATTCTCTTGGTTCCGAATGTCTATTCTCTTTATTCAAACTAAATAATATTTAGACTTAAGCATATCAAATTTTTGGCCTTATCATAGAACAGATTTCCGAAACAACATACAAGCGGTTTCATAGAAATTGTTCTCTTTTGATTCTTTCGCTGTGTTATGTTGATATCTTTCGTCAACTCTTCCGGTTTCCATCTCTATTTCTTTCTTTATACTCTCTCCGTCGCTTTGAATAAAATATCACAACATATGTTTGTTTAGTCGAAATTTGTAAATTTATATATGTTTGCATTCACACATATGATTTTTTTGAAACATTCATGCCCCAAACATAATATATTCTAACATATTAACATAGATGTCCACAAACATTTAGTGTTAGTTTAGGAACATTGCATGTTTGCACTTAAATATATTGTGTTTTAAAATTGTGCCCGAAACACATTTTGTTTATATCGGAACATATGAAAAACATATTTTTCTAACAGTGCAGATTTGACATCCGGTGCCTTTTGGAGAAGCAAAATTCATCCGATCTGGTTGAAATTTGGTACGTGGTGGTAGTATATGATATTTAACCATGCCAAAAGTGGTCCATATCAGTCCATAATCATATATAGCCCCCATATAGGTTAGGTTAGGTGGCAGCCCGATGTATCAGGCTAACTTAGACTATTCAGTCCATTGTGATACCACATTGGTGAACTTCTCTCTTATCACTGAGTGCTGCCCGATTTCATGTTAAGCTCAATGACAAGGGACCTCCTTTTTATAGCCGAGTCCGAACGGCATTCCACATTGCAGATAAACCACTTAGAGAAGCTTTGAAACCCTCAGAAATGTCACCAGCATTACTGAGGTGGGATCATCCACCGCCGAAAAAATTTTTGGTGTTCGGTCGAAGCAGAAATCGACCCCACGACCTTGTGTATGCAAGGCTGGCATGCTAACCAGCCATTGCACCACGTTGGCTCCCCATATAAACCGATCCCGATATTTGGTTGTGGAACATCTTGCAGGAGCAAATTTCATCCGAGTCAGTTGAAATTTCTAGTATATGGCCGTTAACAACAATGCCTAACTAGGTCCGTAGCGGTCTATAGTTATATATAGCCCTCAGATAAATCGATCCCCAATCACACAAAAGTTGTTCCATATCAAGTTCATAATTATATATAGCCCCTATATAAGCGACCCCCAATTTCAATTCTGGCTCTCTACGCATCGTGCAAAAAGTCCATATCGATTCGTAATTATTTGTAGACTTACCTATACATAACTTATTTGTGTGATATATACCACGTATGGACTAACTCACAATTTAGAAAACGATGATAAGAAGTAGAGGTGTGCACGTGAGTAATATTTTACTCACGCTCACGCACACTCACGACGGAAAAATCTTACTCACGCACACTCACGCACGATATTGTTTGGTAGGACTCACGCTCACGCACACTCACGAAAAGAAAATTTGTATTCACGCACACTCACGCACGAAAATGTCGTGACTCACGAAAAATACCGTGACTCATGAAAAATATCGTGACTCACGAAAAATGTCGTGACTCACGAACAACTTTTTGAGTAATTTACCTTAGCGACGCGTCTGAAAACATGAGCATTATTAAAATCGAGAGCGTTATTACACTCTTAACATCCCAGGTGTCACTAAAATTGTAAATGAATTTAACTCTTAAGCGTTTTATGTTGGTGAGCAGGATTATTTTCGTGAGCGTAAATCTTTACTCACGCACACTCACGAAGATAATATTTACGTGACTCACGCTCACGCACGACATTTTGGTTTGTTAATCACGCTCACGCACACTCACGCCGTTGCCATGAGCGTGACTCACGACTCACACGTGAGTCACGAACATTTTCGTGAGTCACGACAATTTCGTGTCACGTGCACACCTCTAATAAGAAGTATTAAGATACCACAACCCAAGTAATTCGATTGTGGATGACAGTCTTTCGTAGAAGTTTCTACGCAATCCATGGTGGAGGGTACATAAGATTCGGCCTGGCCGTATACACTTGTTTTTACACATACACTTACGTAAGTATTACTTAAGCAATGGGTTCATAAAACTTAACACTGCCACCCACATAATATGACAGTGTCAAATGCAAACAAAATTTTCTCCAAACCATGGACTTTTCTCAATAGCAAAATATTTCATTTATCAAAATTAGGAAAATTCCCAAATCGAAAAAATCAAAGAACTAACAAAAATATGCACAGCTCATTGAAAAATGGGTTTCAGTTTTTCTCCACAAAGTGATAGCATCATAATAGCAACGTAATTTAACGAATCATAAGCAGCATCAATTCTGCATGAAGTTCAGTAGCAAAGCTGGTGTCTATGACTGCCAAGAAAAATCGAAAGTCACGATCCTTGTTTGAGAGATGGGATGAATAGGAGAAAAAAATAAAACTAGACATTGTACCCAAGTCAATGACTTGGAAAAATTTAATATAAACACTGCTTAAAAGCGCAATACCGAAGAAGGAAATTGTAGGTTTAGCAAACAAGAGATGCCCGAGGCAAATTACAATTGCTAGAGCCAAATTGTCTAGCGTGTATGAACTGTGAACCTTCTCTGTGGCAGTAACGGGGTATCTGCTGGCTGCATCATTTGATGTCTTCTATACCAAAAAGTCACCCATTTTAATGGAGGACATTACTATAACTCCCTGGGAGGATTCACATTCTCCAAAATCTTCATTTGTATATTAACTTAGTGCAAAAAAAAAATATAAAAAATAGAAACACAACATCTATAGGGGGGTTTGATATACTGCTGCAGAGGCACATTCTGTACAATAATCCTACACCATAATTTGTCAAGTCATTCCTATTGCATTGTAACATAAATCTAAGAAGAAACATGAAAAATAAATATCCACACAACTCACTGACATATTAATCATCACTAATGCATTTTGTGTGCTTTTAGGATTTTTGCTGTGGGACAATAGCACAGCTTGGAGTTGTACTAAAGTTTCAATCCTGCGTAAATCTTTGAAATGAGAAATTTAATTAACATAACATCCAGATCAGGGCTGCCAATAAAATTTCAAGAAAAATCGTCACTTTTTTCCGAAAAAATCGTCATAATCGTTACTTCCGTTTTAAAAATCGTCAAAAAATCTTCAGTGTAAATAATATTCAATCCAAACTAATTTTTTGGTTAAAAACAAAAGTATTTATTTCATATAAAGAAGAGAAAATTAATATATCCCACTATGCATTTCATCAATAAAATCACAATGAATTCGGCATTGTATAAAAATAACTTAAAACAAGTATATACGGCCGTAAGTTCGGCCAGGCCGAATCTTACGTACCCTCCACTATGGATTGCGTAGAAACTTCTACGAAAGACTGTCATCCACAATCGAATTACTTGGGTTGTGGTATCTTAAAACTTCTTAACATCGTTTTCTAAATTGTGAGTTAGTCCATACGTGGTATATATTAGACAAAAAAAGTTATGTATACACTGAAAAAAATATTGTCGTGAGGTCAAAGATTTCATGTCTTTAAAATACGAATACAAATTTTGCTTAGCATAGAAGACGCATTTCTCAAAAATAAAGTTATTTTCCTTGTCCAAAAGTCGATAAACTTTTCAATGAAGTCGTATTGTCCTTATAATTAAGTGATTTGACTTAAAAATGGGTATCTTAACATGAAAGAAAAAATTTATAGGCTAAGGTCAACTTGACTTTAATAATTCAGAAAAATTCTTAAAATTTAATAAAATTGTCTTTAAATTTGTTGTCTTTTTGCATCTTGACTACAAAGCAAAAAATCGTTCAAATATAAGACATGTTTTTCAAAACTTTATTTTAAAGAAGTTTTTTACTTCAAATATAGCATAATTTCTACTGGAAGTCGAGTCCTAATTTGGAAAATAAAGTTGCCGTTAACTCGTTTTTAAAGGACTTTGATAGCATATGAAGAAAAAAAGCTGAGAAAGCGAAAAATTAAAATTTGCTTCCTAGAAGCAAGTACACAAAACCTAAATTTAAAAGAGAATTGTGTCTTAAAAGTATCCTTACTTGTATTCTCCGCTTCTTTGGCTCGGAATCAATACCAAATTTTTTAAAGTAAAGACAAAATCTTTGGAACCGAGTATGCTTTTTTTCAGTGTAGGTAAGTCTATAAATAATTACGAATCGACATGGACATTGAAATTTGGGGGTCGCTTATATGGGGGCTATATAGAATTATGAACTTGATATGGACCAATTTTTGTGTGATTGGGGATCGATTTATCTGAGGGCTATATATAACTATAGACCGATATGGACCTAGTTAGGCATGGTTGTTAACGGTCATATACCAGCACAATGTACCAAATTTCAACTGACTCGGATGAAATTTGCTCCTCCAAGAGGCTCCAAAACCAAATCTCGGGATCGGTTTATATGGGGGCTTTATATGATTATGGACTGATGTGGACCACTTTTGTCATGGTTGTTAAATATCATATACTACCACCACGTACCAAATTTCAACCAGATCGGATGACTTTTGCTTCTCTAAAAGGCACAGGAGGTCAAATCTGGGGATCGGTTTATATGGGGGCTATATATAATTATTGACCGATGTGGACCTATTTTTGTATGTTCATTAGAAACCATATACTAACACCACATACCAAATTTCAGCCGGATCGGATGAAATTTGCTTCTCTTAGAGCAATCGCAAGCCAAAGTTGGGGGTCCGTTTAAATGGGGGCTATACGTAAAAGTGGACCGATATGGCCCATTTGCAATACCATCCGACCTACATCAATAACAACTACTTGTGCCAAGTTTCAAGTCGATAGCTTGTTTCGTTCGGAAGTTAGCGTGATTTCAACAGACGGACAGACGGACGGGCGGACATGCTCAGATCGAATCAGAATTTCTCCATGACCCAGAATATATATACTTTATGGGGTCTTAGAGCAATATTTCGATGTGTTACAAACGGAATGACAAAGTTAATATACCTCCATCCTATGGTGGAGGGTATACAATTGTATGCAATGCTATGCTATGCAATTAAAAAATAATATAAAAATACTTTTTTTTTTAATATATAGTTACTAATTAAGTAAGATTTTTATTTAAAAATTTTCCACAATTTGAACATAAATCTCCAATTATTAGATACAATATTCTATTGAAATAAAATTTTAACAAAATCTTCTATAGAAATAAAATTTTGACGAAATTTTCTTAGAAATACAACTTTTGAAGAATTTGCTATAGAAAAAAAATTGCCAAAAATGTTCTATAGAAATAAATTTTTCAAGAACGTCCTAAAAAAAATTCTCTACAGATATAAAGTACTCAGAAAGTTTTCTATAGAAATAAAATTTTTGACAAAATTTTCTATATAAATATAATTTTGACGATATTTTCTATAAAACTACAATTATGACAAATATCTTCTATAGAACTAAAATTTTGCAATATTTTATATAGAAATAAAATTTTGACAAAATTTTCTAAAGAAATAAAATTTTGACACAATTTTCTATAGAAATATAATTTTGACAACATTTTCTATAAAACTAAAATTTTGACAAAATTTTATATAGAAATAAAATTTAAAAAAATTTTCCATAGAAATAAAATTTGGACAAAATTTTCTATAGAAATGTAATTTTGACAACATTTTCTATAAAACTAAAATTTTGACAAAATCTTCTATAGAAATTAAATTTTGGCAACTTTTTCTGTAAAACTAAAAGTTTCTATTAATTCAATATAAAACATGTTATTCGAAATACATGTGTACAATTTTTTTTATATACTAACCACGAAAATTTGATCAGCAACTTAAAAATATTTTTTTTATTTGGTAGATTTTTGGTAAAATGTTCTTCAAATTTTTGGTGGAGTATTTTGGGCACGAGTGGCAACCGCGATAGTAATACTGTAGGTGTAAAATGAGGTAAATTGATATGGGAGCCACCGTAGTGCAATGGTTGACATGCCCGCCTTGCATACACAAGGACGTGCGTTCGATTCCTGCTTCGACCGAACACCAAAAAGTTTTTCAGCGGTGGATTATCCCACCTTAGTAATGCTGGTGACATTTCGGAGGGTTTCAAAGCTTCTCTAAGTGGTTTCACAGCAATATGGAACGCCGTTCGGACTCGGCTATAAAAAGGAGGTCCCTTGTCATTGAGCTTAACATGGAATCGGGCAGCACTCAGTGATAAGAGAGAAGTTCACCAATGTGGTATCACAATGGACTGAATAGTCTAAGTGAGCCTGAAATATCAGGCTGCCACTATAACTAACCTAACCTAAAATGAGGTATAGGTCCAACATGTATGCAATCAAAAATTCGCAATTTCTCTATCTGGCAACTGTCAAATGTATTCTCTCTTTTGCTGGCTCTAAGCGTGTAAACGAACAGCTTCTAGTCAACATTTTTGAACGCAGCTAATATCGTCATTTTTGGGGCAAAAAATCAGAAAATCGGCATTTGCTATTTTTTGAGTAAAAAATCGTCAAAATACCGATAAATCGGCAAAATTGGCAGCCCTGATCCAGATGTCCATACGAAGCCATATATTACGTCCCAGCAAAAAAGAAGTCGTCAAAAAAAAAAAGTTAAATATTCTTTTTGGATGCAAAAGTGGTGCAAAATTGGCGTACACTGAAAAAATAAACATGCCCGGTTCCAAAGATTTTGCCTTAATTTTGAGTTTGGTATTGATTCCTACAGGCACAATTTTCATTTAAATTTATGTTTAGCGTACATGATTCTAGGAAAAAAATTAATCTATCCTATTTTTTCAGCTTTTTCTTCGTCCTTTATCACAAGGACTAAATAGCCTAGGTGAACCTGAAATATCAGGCTGCCACGAGTCATATAATTATAAAGACAAAACGACTTCATTGAAAAGTTGATTGACTTTTGGACGAAGAAAAAACTTTATATCAGCAAAATGCGTCTTCTATGCAAAGCAAAATTCCCATTCTTATTTTAAGGACATGAAATCTTTCGCCTCACAACAATAATTTTTTCAGTGTATGTAACAGCGATGAATATATCATGTGCTTGTCATATGGCGGATGTCCACAATATCAACAGCCGTTGAACTAAATTTTCATCACTTCTTAAGGTGTGATCCTGTGTTTTGGATGTGAATTAAAAAAAAATTGTGAAATTTTGCCAAATAAATAAATTTTATATTTTTTTATAATTTTTAATGTATTACAACGCTTGTCTGAAAGGTATATATAATTTGTACCATTTTATAAATTCTTACTCTTTTAACCTATTTGTAACAAGCAAAGATAACATTTTCCATTAAAAATATGAAATTAGCAGGTTATAAAAACAGTGAGGACATTTTTTGGAAGTGCTTTTAATGTTGTGCATTTAGGAAATCGTCCACATTTTTTGCTGGGTACTTCTACAAAAAGGGTTATGTTACTTACTCACAATGGACTTTGATAGGAGGACTTAATATGAAAATTAAAATTTTTAAAAATATGAATTAAAGAAAATTTTGTCAAAATTCTATTTCTATGGAAAATTTTGTCAAAATTTTATTTCTATAGAAAATTTGTTCAAAATTTTATTTCTATAGAAAATTTGTTCAAAAATTTATTTCTATAGAAAATTTTGTCAAAATTTTATTTGTATGGAAAATTTAGTCAAAATTTTATTTCTATACATAATTTTGTCAAAATTATATTTTTCTAGAAAAATTTTGTCAAAATTTTATTTCTATGGAAAATTTTGTCAAAATTTTATTTCTATGGAAAATTTTGTAAAAATTTTATTTCTGTGGAAAATTTTGAAAAATTTTTATTTCTATGGAACATTTTGTCAAAAATTTTTTCTGCAGAAAATGTTGTCAAAATTTTATTTCTATGCAAAATTTTGTCAAAATTTTATTTCTATAGATAACATAAATTTGTCAAAATTTTATTCCTATTGAAAATTTTGTCAAAATTTTTTTCTATCGAGAATGTTGTCTAATGTTTATTTCTATCGAAAATGTCAAAATTTTATTTCTATACATAATTTTGTCAAAATTTTATTTCTATGGAAAATTTTTGTCAAAATTTTATTTCTATCGATAACATAAATTTGTCAAAATTTTATTCCTATTGAAAATTTTGTCAAAATTTTATTTCTATCGAGAATGTTGTCTAATTTTTATTTCTATCGAAAATGTTGTCAAAATTTTATTTCTATACATAATTTTGTCAAAATTTAATTTCTATGGAAAATTTTTGTCAAAATTTTATTTTTATGCAAAATTTTGTCAAAATTTTATTTCTATAGATAACATAATTTTTTCAAAATTTTATTTCTATCGAAAATTTTGTCAACATTTCATTTCTATCGAGAATGTTGTCCAATTTTTATTTCTATCGAAAATGTTGCCAAAATTTTATTCCAATACATAATTTTGTTAAAATTTTTTTTTTATGGAAAATTTTGTAAAAATTTTATTTATATGGAAAATTTTGTCAGAATTTGTATTTTTATAGAATATTTGTAAAAAATCTTATTTTTATAGAATATTTTGTCAAAATTTTATTTCTGTAGAAAAATGAAGTACCATTAATTAGAGAAGAATATTTTTCAAAGTCTACCAAAATATCAAGAATTCTACCAATCTACCAAAAATCTACGTGATACTCTGCCAGTATCACGTTAACGAGCAATGGTACGGGAAACAAAATATTTATTCACAATTAAATGCTAGAGAGCTCTAATGACAGCCACTTGTGGGTTTCCAGCCAAATATAATAAAATCACGCTTGAATTTCATAATGAAAAATTTTAGTTTTAAAATGCAACACATCAGATGGCTATTGTATGCTTGTAGACAATAAAATAAATTGTAAGTGGAATAAAACTGACAGTTGTCAGACGAGCGTCCTTCGGGTCCTCAAGAAATTTGTTATGGGTGTAGGTAAGGTGGCAGTCCGATTTGATTCAGGCTCACTTAAACCATTCAGTCCATATTAGTGTTATTGCGTGTATTATATTTCGATATTCGATTTGTGTATCCCTACCCTCGTCTTCAATGTATTAATTGAAATTGTTTATTGTAATTACCTGTACCACTTTAACCACTATAAATACGACATTGCTGTTATGAAAAGATTGTAATGACAATTTTTGTCATTTTCAGTGGCCGAAACTTAAAGAAGACCTGCCTCCTCTTTGATGGTAATTAAATGAGTAATCCAGTATAACCATAATGAGTTAGTAAACAAATCAAGCTGTGGAAACCAGTCCACAATTATTACGAGAAATGAAGAAAAACATGCTGTAATGAAGAAAACAACAAAAAAGAACAAAAAAGATGTAAAACAATATTAAAAACTAAAAACGTAGGAAACTTCAATTAGACATTAAGGGGTGTTGATCGACAACTTGTTTAACCAAACCGGTGAGATTTTCATCGAAACTTAATGGGTTGAGAAAATTAATGCAATCACTTTCATGAAAGTTTATCATTATTAATAATGGACATTTCCAAAAATTAATTTAAAATGTTTATTTTCATTTTAAATTAACTCAAAATGGTAACTGGTTCTATTTTGTGAGAAAAGCTAAGTAAATATTGTGAATGAACTTAATCGAAGGTATTAGAGACTGGACAAAATGTTGTGAGGAGACGTTGGTGTGATAATGCGAGAAATATTTTTCTGAAATCAGATATTTGAACCTTCTAAAATTATATCTAATACCAGAACAAAGTGGGTTTGTATAATTTTGATTCTATTAATTCCCCCATTACGTAATGGAATTTCTGCAGCAAGAGTTTATTGCCAGAACTATCTCAGTAACTGTTGCAGGAAAATGAAGTGAGACAAATGTTGTTCCCATCCCTAAAGCTGGAGAACGAGGGATGAAAAATCGATATTTTTCTCTTGTATCACTTCAAAAAAAAAAGAACGTTCGAGAAAGATGGAAACGTTGTTCATTTTTTATCTTTAAAAAAAAAGTTGTTGGTACACAATCTCTTTATACCCTACACCGTATAGAAATAAAATTTTGACAAAATTTTCTACAGAAAAAAAAATTTAACAAAATTTTTTATGAAAATGAAGTTTTCACAAAAGTTGTTGGCACACTATCTCTTTATATTCTACACCGTACACGCAAAGAAGGAATATGATCACCTCAAACATGTTTCAAGAGCAAAATGTTATTTTTGTATGGTGACCATGTAACATGTTTGTCACTAAAATGTTATTTTCTCCTCAAATATAATCTGCTTGTTGAAATCAGATACATGATTTCCGAGAAAATAACATAGTTGCGAAAACCATGTTACATGGTCACCACCCAAAAATAACATTTTGCTCTTAAAACATGTTTGAGGTGATCACATTCCTTCTCTGGGTGTATAGAATTAAAATTATCTATCGAAAATAAATTTTAACAAAATTGTCTCTAGAAATTAAATTTTAACAACATTTTCAATAGAAATAATATTTTGCCAAAGTTTTCTATGGATATACAGTTTTGAAAAAAATTTCTATAGAAATTTTTGAAACAATTTTCTATAAAAAAAATCATAGAAATAAAATGTTGACAAAATTTTCTATAGAAATAAAATTTTGACAAAATGCAAATAAAATTTTGCCAAATTGTCTATAGAAATAAAATTTTGACAAATATTTTCTTTAGAAATAAAATTTTACAAAAATTTTGTATAGAAATAAAATTTTGACAAAATTGTCTATAGAAATAAAATTTTGACAAAATTTTCTATAGAAATAAAATAAACAAAATTTTTTGTAAAAATAAAATTTTGACAAAATATTCTATCGAATAAAAATTTTGAAAAATAGATATAAAATATTGACGAAATTTTCTATAAGAATAAACTTAAAAAAAATTCTATAGAAATAAAATTTTGACAAAATTTTCTATAGAAATAAAATTTTAACAAAATTTTCTATAGAAATATAATTTTTTACAAAATTTTCTATAAAAAAAAAAAAATTGACAAAATTTTCTATAGAAATAATAGGGTAGAATTGAATTCCTCGGAATTTACTTATGTGATAATATGGTAAAATTGCTAAATTGCAATTGAAAGGACTAGAGCAATTACTCCTCCTAATTTATTAGGAATAGATCGTAAAATAGCATAAGCAAATAAAAAATATAAAATGTTGAAATTTTCTATAGAAATAAAATTTTGACAAAATTTCCTATAGAAATAAAATTTTGACAAAATTTTCTATAGAAACTAAATTTTGACAAAATTTTCTATAGAAATAAAATTTTGACAAAATTTTTTATAGAAATAAAATTTTGACAAAATTTTTTATAGAAATGAAATAAGCAAAATATTTTGTAGAAATAAAATTTTGACAAAATTTTTTATAGAAACAAAATAAACAAAATATTTTGTAGAAATAAAAATTTGACAAAATTTTCTATAGAATAAAAATTTTGACAGAACATAATAAAAAAATGTTGACGAAATTTTTTATAGAAATAAAGTTTTAACAAAATTTTCTATAGAAATAAAATTTTGACAAAATGTCCTATAGAAATAAAATTTTGACAAAATTTTCTATAGAAATAAAATTTTGACAAAAATTTTCTATAGAAATAGAATTTTGAAAAAATTTTCTATAGAAATAAAATTTTGACAAAAGTTTCTACAGAAATAAAATTTTGATAAAATTTTCTATAGAAATAATATTTCGACAAAATTTTTTGTAGAAATAAAAGTTTGACAAAATTTTTTATAGCAGTGAAATAAACAAAATATTTTGTAGAAATGAAATTTTGACAAAATTTTTTATAGAAATGAAATAAACAAAATATTTTGTAGAAATAAAAATTTGACAAAATTTTCTATAGAATAAAAATTTTAACAGAACATAATAAAAAAATGTTGACGAAATTTTCTATAGGAATAAAGTTTTAACAAAATTTTCTATAGAAATAAAATTTTGACAAAATTTCCTATAGAAATAAAATGTTGACAAAATTTTCAATAGAAATTAAATATTTACAATTTGCAAAATTTTCTATAGAAACAAAATTTCTATAGAAATAAAATTTTGACAAAATTTTCTATAGAAATAGAATTTTGATAAAATTTTCTATAGAAATTAAATTTTGACAAAATTTTCTATAAAAATAAAATATTGACAAAATTTTCTATAAAAATAAAATTTTGACAAAATTTTCTATAGAAATAAAATTTTGACAAAATTTTCTATAGAAGTAAAATTTTCACAAAATTTTCTATAGAAATTAAATTATTACAATTTGACAAAATTTTCGATAGAAATACAATTTTGACAAAATAGAAATAAAATTTTGACAACATTTTTTATAGAAATAAACTTTGAACAAAATTTTCTATACAAATAATATTGCGACAAAATTTTCTATAGATATAAAATTTTGACAAAATTTTCTAAAGAAATAAAATTTTGACAAAATTCTCTATCGAAATAAAACTTTGACAAAATTTTCTCTAGAAATAAAATGTTGATAAAATTTTCTATCGACATAAATCTTTGACAAAATTTTCTATAGAAATAAAATTTTGACAAAGTTTCCTATAAAAATAAAGTTTTAACAAAATTTTCTATAGAAATAAAATTTTGACAAAAGTTTCTACAGAAATAAAATTTTGATAAAATTTTCTATAGAAATAATATTTCGACCAAATTTTTTGTAGAAATAAAATTTTGACAAAAATTTTCTGTGTAAGTAGAATTTTGACAAAAGTTTCTACAGAAATAAAATTTTCTATAGAAATAAAATTTTGACAAACTTTTCTATAGAAATAAAATTTTGACAAAATTTTCTATAGAATAAAAATTTTGACAAAATAGAAATAAAATTTTGACAAAATGGAAATAAAATTTTGACACAATTGTCTAAAGAAATAAAAGTTGAGAAATACAATACAATTTTGACATAATATTCTATAGAAATAAAATTTTGACAACATTTTTTATAGAAATAGAATTTTAACGAACTTTTATATAGAAATAAAATTTTGAGCAAATTTTCTGTAGAAATAAAATTTTGACAATATTTTCTATAGAAGTAAAATTTTTACAACATTTTCTATAGAATTTAAATTTTGACAAAATTTTCAATAGAAATTAAATATTTACAATTTGACAAAATTTTCTATAGAAACAAAATTTTGACAAAATATAAATAAAATGTCGACAAAATAGAAATAACATTTTGACAACATTTTTTATAGCAATAAACTTTTAACAAACTTTTCTTTAGAAATAAAATTTTAACAAAATTTTCTGTAGAAATAATATTTCGACAAAATTTTCTATAGTTATAAAATTTTAACAAAAATTTCTAAAGAAATAAAATTTTCTATCGAAATAAAACTTTGACGAATTTTTCTCTAGAAATAAAAATTTGACAAAATAGAAATAAAATTTTGGCAAAATTTTCTATAGAAATAAAATTTTAACACAAATTTTCTTTAGAAATAAAATTTTACAAAAATTTTCTATAGAAATAAAATTTTGACAAAATTTTTTATCGAAATAAATCTTTAACAAAATTTTCTATAGAAATAAAATTTTGACAAAATTTTCTATAAAAATAAAGTTTTAACAAAATTTTCTATAGAAGTAGAATTTTGACAAAAGTTTCTACAGAAATAGATTTTTGATAAAATTTTCTATCGAAATAAATCTTTAACAAAATTTTCTATAGAAATAAAATTTTTTCAAAATTTTTTATATAAATAAAATTTTGACAAAACTTTCTATAGAAATAATATTTCGACAAAATTTTCTATAGAAACAAAATTTTGACAAAATTTTCTATAAAAATAAAATTTTTGACAAAACTTTCTACAGAAATAAAATTTTGATCAAATTTTCTATAGATATAACATTTTGACAAACTTTCTATAGAAATAAAATTTTGACAAAATGGAAATAAAATTTTGACACAATTGTCTATAGAAATAAAAGTTGAGAAAATTTTTGATAAAAATAAAATTGTGACAAAATTTTCTATAGAAATATAATTTTGAAAAAATTTTCTATAAAAATAAAATTTTGACGATCTTTTATAAAGAAATAAAATTTTGAGAAAATTTTCTGTAGAAATAAAATTTTGCAAAATACAATTTTTTGTTTGGTAGTTTTTTGGCAAAATTTTCTCCAGATTTTGGTAGATTATTCTATAGAAATAAAATTTTGATAAAATATTCTATAGAAATAAAATGTTGACAAAATTTTCTATAGAAATAAGATTTTAACGATCTTTTATATAGAAATAAAATTTTGAGAAAATTATCTGTAGAAATAAAATTTAGCAAAATACAAATTTTTGTTTGGTAGTTTTTTGGCAAAATTTTCTCCAAATTTTGGTAGATTATTTTTTGCTCGAGTAGCAACCGTGAACTGAAATTAAATTAATATTCGTCGCAATTTCTAAACATTATATGTATACATAGGGTCAAGCTCATTGTCATCTCTAACATCACAATTTCCAAGGTAAAGTGGTAACACTGATTGCAACAAATAAAGAGAGTCCATATAACATGTTCGTAGCTTAGTTAATGAAGTTTGAAATAAAATACAAGGCCACATTGACTTTGAGTT
The DNA here is from genome assembly GCF_050003625.1 of Haematobia irritans. NCBI lineage: Eukaryota > Metazoa > Arthropoda > Insecta > Diptera > Muscidae > Haematobia > Haematobia irritans. The sequence continues at coordinate 199,247,037 of NC_134397.1, read as the reverse complement.
GAGAGAGTCAGTTTTAAATTTTAGCGCCAAAAACCAATGAAAGTAAAGAAGAAAGCATTGTAACAACCAGCGGCTAAACGAAGAGAGAGACCAAAACAAAACGGAAATTTCAAGGCAATCTTTTGAATTGTAAGTTAGGCTTATAGCCATCTAAGCGTACGTCAGTATTCGGTGGTATATAAGATATGGTCAATGAATGCAATTGGCATTAGTCTTATATCAGAATCCAAAGTGAGCATATCTCCAAAGAAAAGCCAAACGGAGCTATATACAAACTTTAAAAGGAATATTAAATTAAATCCAATCAATGTGCTCATAATCTAATCAACATAAGGATTAATTTCCAAAAAACCACCTCCCAAAAAAACAAAGGATTAAAAACTACCGGGAATACGTGTGTCGATTAGTGTTAACCAAAATTACAAAAAAAAATTGAAAACTAAATAAAACTAAACTTGAATATTCGATTAATGAAAATGGTGATTCATAAAAAGACATTTAGTGTTAGCAAAAAAAGAATATGGTATGGTTTCTTGTGGCTATCCTTGCTATCTTGCCTTCCCATCATAAGTGCCAGCACTGAGAATATTTCCCCAACAACATCGCCACAAAGTGCTGGAGCTCGTACTGTTCTACGTATTTATGATGAATGTACTCGTGCCGAGGGTGGTTTTGTGCCATGTTTAAAGAAAAAAGCTATATCGTTTATTGATCGTATTTCCTATATAGACTCTATAACAGTGGCCGATGGTGTTAAGGTTGTGCGAATTCCTTCAACCGGTAACGATGTACCGTTCATAAGACCTTTAATCAGTGAAAATGAATTGGAATCAACTTTATCCAGATCCGGTGAAGATCGTGATACGAAATTGACGAATATGTTGTTAGAACGTTTGAGTCATTTCTTTAATGGTCATACACTGCAAGTCAGTTTTCCCAAAATTTCTTCCGATGAAATTGGTCGTGGATTAGAAGAAGGTGAGTTTCACAGTTTTGAAAAGAAAAAACAAGTTATCAAGGAATTTAAAAGTGCAAGCCTCAAAATATTGGATTTCAAAAGGACTTGTGAAGTATTGTCCTTGAACTATAATAAATTGAAAATTAAATTTTTTATACAATTTTAAAATATATAAAATTACTACGTTGCATAAACTAAAAAAACCTTAAAGCCCATTCACATTAGACCCACTACTAAAAGTGGATTTTATATCCCTTTCTTAAAGGGCAAAATACAGTTAAAATCTACTTAAATTGGGTTTTTAGAATGTAATGTGAATGGAGATATTATCCAGTTTCAAAGATGTGGTCTTTACTTAAATCATTTTGCTATTGATTCTAAGCCAAAGAAGAAGAGGAATTGTTCTAAGGATTTTTTAAATTTAGGTTTTGAGTCCCTTATGCTAGGAAACAAATCTTATTTTATTCGTTCGTGTGATCTTTTAAATTTGGAATTGCATGACGTAAACACATCAATCATATGAAGGACAAAGGGCGGCCACTTTCCGATTTGGATATGTAAAATTTCCTAATGATTATATTGTTCTGTAAGCGTTGGTTAATATACACTGAACAAATTATTTACGTGATATTAAAGATTACACAACCTACAATATATGATGCGCAATTTACGTAATATTAGGGACAAATTCCGTTAAAATAATGAAATTTTAATAAAAATAAAGTTTATAATATTTGCTTAAAAAAATTATTAAATTTAGGATCCAAATTGTTGATGTACATTTTTATACACTGCGCAATGGTATTATAAGTTACCCTGTGGAGCAGGGTATTATAAGTTAGTGCACATGGTGTCTTTGGCAATATTGCTCGGGGCCGGCCCCTGAGTCAATTTAGCCATGTCTGTCTGTCCATCCGTCTGTCTGTGAACACATTTTTGTGATCAAAGTCTAGGTCGCAGTTTTAGTCCAATCGCCTTCAAATTTTGCCACAAGTTCCTATATTGGGTCAGAATAGAACCTACTGATTTTGAAAGAAATCTGTCCAGATTTAAATATAGCTCCCATATATATCTTTCGCCCGATATGCACTTATATGGGACCAGAAGCCAGAGTTTTATCCTGATTTGCTTGAAATTTTGCACAAAGAGAACAAGTAGTATTATAGTCCTCGAAATCGGTTATTATATTGGAATCGGTTAGGTATAGCTCCTATGTATATACATCTTTCGCCCGATGATCCGTAATATGAACACAGAGGTCAAAGTTTTAATCCGATTTAAGTGAAATTTTGCATGTCAAATTGCCTCAAAATTGGTTCATATTTAAATGTTTCCATATATTTTTACTAACATTGGCTAATGCCCACCCCTGGGCATTAGCCGACTAAAATTTGTAGAAGTCTAACAAATTTTTGTCCAAATCGGGTCAGATTTGATATAGTATCGAAAATGTGGATTTATAAAGTGGTGCAGGGTATAATATAGTTGGCCCCGCCCTACTTTAGACTTTTCTTACTTGTTGATTTAAAGAAATCGTCCTGAGACATTGAATCTTTAGGTTTAAGATAAAACCTCTGCAAATATAGGCTAAGACTTATTTTGAGGATCGATCATTTTTGAATTAAAATCTATGGATCCAAGTAATTCTCTATTATAAAATCTATCTATTATAAAATAAATTCCCGGTCAAGAAATTACAATATTCTTTGAAGACCAAAAATAAAACCTCTTAATATCTTTTAAGACACAAAAGTTAGTTTTCTGACTACAATCGCTAGAAGACACTATCTCATGATGGATTGCCCTAACATAGCTGAGATGGCAGATAATAAATTATTCATGTCATTCAATCACAAAATTAATTGATGCAATTAATTTGTTTATTCAAATTTCTTCAATCACGAAAATTATGGTATCATTCCCCATTTTCAATTAACTTCTTAATTGTGTCAATTAATAATTTAATTAATTTTATTACATTTAGATTAAAAAGGTTCCTTGTAATTTTATAAAAAGTTTATAAATTATAAATTGGTCTTTGAGGTTGAATCAAAATTTAATTAACTTAATAAAATTTTAGAATTGTTATAGAAACTAATTCTGAACCAAATTTTCAATTATGTTTTTAATTGGATATATATTTTTTATTTAATTAAAAATTAAAAACCTTCAAAAAATTTTGTTAAAAATTTTTGTTTATAATTTGATTAAAAAATTAATTATATGAGTTAATTTTTTAATTGGTTACTTTTTCAACTTCCATAAACTTCTTAATTAGATATAGTTTGGGGATATATTTTTCTGTATTTAAACCATACATGTAATATAGAGAATTTCATGTGATGGAACATACAGGCTAACTGATATGTAATGCAACAAGCAAAGCGATATTTTTGTTCAATTTTTTTAAGTTTATTGTTCAAAAGCAAAACATTTTGGAAATAACATAAAATTTTAGAATCAGCTCAGAATTGGCTACATTTAACACGAATTATGGACTTAAAACGACCGTCTTGAAAATGAAATCTTGAAAATGACTAAGGTGCAAAAGACCAAGGGATTAAGGTCCGGAGATTTGTATGTCCATTGTGCAGTAGGAATTAAACGGAGAAGCTTCTCTACCAGCCATTCTTGGTTGACTCATAACAGGTTGGCTGATAAGTCGGTCGGCCGGTCTGACAAATAGATGGCGTCGCTAGTATTAAATGCATATTATTTTTATATAGTACCAACCTTCAAATGATTCGTGTCAAAATTTGACGTCTGTAAGTCAATTAGTTTGTGAGATAGAAGCAACTTTTGCTATTGTGAAAATATGGAAAAAAAGGAATTTGGTGTTTTGATAAAATGCTGTTTTCTGAAGGGAAAAAATACGGTGGAAGCAAAAACTTGGCTTGATAATGAGTTTCCGGACTCTGCCCCAGGGAAATCAACAATAATTGATTGGTTAGCAAAATTCAAGCGTGGTGAAATGAGCACGGAGGACGGTGAACGCAGTGGACGCCCGAAAGAGATGGTTACCGACGAAAACATCAAAAAAATCCACAAAATGATTTTGAATGACCGTAAAATGAAGTTGATCGAGATAGCAGAGGCCTTAAAGATATCATTCATAAATATTTGGATATGCGGAAGCTCTGTGCAAAATGGGTGCCGCGCGACCTCACATTTGACCAAAAACAACAACGTGTTGATGATTCTGAGAGGTGTTTGCAGCTGTTAACTCGTAATACACCCGAGTTTTTCCGTCGATATGTAACAATGGATGAAACATGGCTCCATCACTACACTCCTGAGTCCAATCGACAGTCGGCTGAGTGGACAGCGACCGGTGAACCGTCTCCGAAGCGTGGAAAGACTCAAAAGTCCACTGGCAAAGTAATGGCCTCTGTTTTTTGGGATGCGCATGGAATAATTTTTATCGATTATCTTGAGAAGGGAAAAACCATCAACAGTGACTATTATATGGCGTTATTGGAGCGTTTGAAGGTCGAAATCGCGGCAAAACGGCCCCATATGAAGAAGAAAAAAGTGTTGTTCCACCAAGACAACGCACCGTGCCACAAGTCATTGAGAACGATGGCAAAAATTCATGAATTGGGCTTCGAATTGCTTCCCCACCCACCGTATTCTCCAGATCTGGCCCCCAGCGACTTTTTCTTGTTCTCAGACCTCAAAAGGATGCCCGCAGGGAAAAAATTTGGCTGCAATGAAGTGATGATCGCCGAAACTGAGGCCTATTTTGAGGCAAAACCGAAGGAGTACTACCAAAATGGTATCAAAAAATTCGAAGGTCGTTATAATCGTTATATCGCTCTTGAAGGGAACTATGTTGAGTAATAAAAACTAATTTTGACAAAAAATGTGTTTTTCTTTGTTAAACCGGGGACTTTTCAGCCAACCTGTTAATCGGAGAAAACAAAATTCGGTAACTGCACGCTCACAAAAAATCGCTTCTGTAACATATACTCCCAAACATATTTTGCTTCAAGCATATATATTTTTGGGTATTGCCCAAACATTTATATGTTTGATCTCTTCCAATATATAATATGTTTGAAAGCATATTGGTCTAAACAATATATGTTTGGGTAGTCTAAGTTCCAAACATTTTGTATTTTTGCATCCAAATTCAATAATGTTGTCTTCCAAAAAACAATATGTTATTATGTGAACATATAATATGTTTGCAAGCATTTTGCACCCAAAAATATTATATGCTTAAAAAAAATTCTCCCAAACAATATTGTGCTCAAAATTTTATTTATTTATTTATATATTTACAATCATAATGAATTATGAAAATAAACAGGTAATATAGGTGCTAACAACATAGGTTTTCGACCTGAATGCTCAAAATTTTGTTTCTGCCCAATTGTATATTCCCCCACATCTTTCTCACTTCCACGAGATTTTTTAGTTCTTAGCACCTTTTTCTGTAATACAAACATTGTAGAAGAAATTATTCAATTGTATGATTTTTTTTATTTTAATTTTACCTTTTGCCGGACGGGGATTCGAACAGCGGACCACACAGTTTGTAAGGATCAAAGAAGTAGCTGATCAATTGCCCAAGGAAAAATAAAATGTTAATTTTGTAATAACAAGCAACAACCACCAACTTAATTCAATATCGCTCCCTGTTAAATAGCGCTCCAAGCTACTAAACACATATATGTTTATAGGCTATTTCTAAATTAATATATGTTTGCATCCAAGCATATTATATTTACAAACATTTTATGTCCCAAACATAATATGTTCTAACATATTAACATATATGTCCCAAACATGTTATGCTAGTTTATGAACATTATATGCTTGCACTCAAAAATATTGTGTTTAAAAATTTGTGTTCCAAACATATAATGTTTATAGCCAAACATATGAAAAACAGTCTTTTTCATCCGTGTGGTCAAACAAGGATCACCTCAAACATGTATCAAGAGCTAAATTTTATTTCTAGATGGAGACCATAAATCTGATCTAGCGATAGCCACTTGTGCGTTTCTAGCCAACTACAAAGCAATCAAACTATCATATTTAGATTCCATTGCGAATAACTTTGTTTTAGAATGCAATAAATCAAAATGTGTTTGTAAGCTTGTGAGAAATAACATGAACTGCCACTGGAATAAATCTGTTAGCTATCAGGTGAGGGGTTTAGAAATGATTTTTCTTTCTCGATTTTTTATGTTCTGGAGCGTTCAGAAAAGTTGAATGAAAATATCGCTTTCGTGACATTTTGACCTAAATTTGAAACCTCGACTTTTTCTCAAAACCGAATAATCCAATATTTGAGTACTTCAACATAGAGTCAAATCGAAGAAACGACTTCAGCGGTCGGTGAAAATCGACTAATCGGCTCTTTATAAGGACTAGTTCGACTGAACGACCACAAAGAAAAAGAGTCGAATTTGAATTGAAAAAGGTTTGTGATATAGTTCTTTTTATGTTGAAGTTTTTCGGAATGTCGAAAGTTGTGACTTCATAAATCGATCTTCCAATCATAGCAAACGTTGAAAATAGTTTTTTTATAATATTTAAACTTCGAAAAATCGACCAAATTTGAAGAAATTCGAAAAGAAGAAATTTAATTATAGAATAAACATTGGAACATATCATCAACTAAATTTGTAGTTTACACCTTACCTTACCTTACCATACAACTAACACATAGGGACCATATTACCAACTAAATTTATAGTTTACACCTGAGATTTATGCTAGAAGTGTGGTAGTCGCGTGACTTAACACTGAGGTAAATAACAATTAATGTCAAGTTTCTGAGTCATTTACACTGAGCTTGTGGAAAATCTTATGCTATTTGAGGTTTTCTTTTAAATAAAAGACAAAGTAATTTCAACGACAACGGAAGTGTATAGAATAGCAGGTGAATGAACACTTTATTATATGAACTAGTTTCTCTAACTATTTAATGCAATTTTTGCCTTTATTGTAACCCAGTTTTTTTTTTACGAAATGTGTCAATTGTAAATTCTAGTAATTATTTATTGAGCTTTGAAATACATACGAACATTTTTTTTTTGCATTCGTAATTAATACAGACGATTAAATTTTTTGAAAGCAATGGCATTTTCTTAACCTCTTTTTTTAATATTTTGGGCAATATAGAAGAACTTTTTCATACAATTGAAACCATTATCAGGAAAATGAGCTAAATAGAAACCCCAATCTATGTCAAAACTGATATGAACCACATTCTGAACGTATAGCAACCTCAAGGGTTATTAAGAAACCAAATCTTGCGGTTGCACGCATTCATAATTGAGACCAAGCAAATGAAACTGCTTGAGAATATTGCAAGTTTCAAAATTCTCTTTAAAGGTGTTCTTTTTATATTTTTTCGGTAATTTGCAACAATAAACCTTTTCTATTTCAATAATTCGTAACAACTTTCTTTTAGTATTTTCAATAACACTTTCCAACTTTGTTGGTCTTTAATACACTGAAAAATACAACTTGTCGAATTCCAAAGATTTACTCTAATGACTTTCGTAGTGAATTTGGTGGACTAGGATCTACTGCAATCGATCGTAACGACAACAGGAGACTTGTATCGAACTCCCGCATTTTTAGTTTTGAGTGCCTCCCTTTAGCTTTATAGTCAAGATGCAAAAACTCATGACCTTTCGACAATAGTTTTTTCAGTGTACCCAAACTGGTCTATACCGCAAACACCAAAGAAGTTTGTTGACCTCACTTTCATCCACATTTTCCTTTTTCTTGTGTGACTGAAAATCAAACACAATTCTATGCAGTGATTTTAGTCAGGCCGAAATTCATATACCCTCCATCATCGATTTAAATTATTATGCTCTGCATTAGAAATTCTTTAATAACTGAGTTTAATACAATCATACTTGTAAAAATCTGGATATAATTATGTACTCGTATGGCTAAATACATGGGAGTTGTATATACAGTGGCGTGCAGAAATGAGTACATAATTTTTATTAACATATTATTATTTTTTATACCCTCCACCACTACTGTGGTACAGGGTATAATAAATTTGTGCATTTGTATGTAACGCCAAGAAGGAGTAATCATAGGCCAACCTTTTAGTATACGGATCGGCTTAGAATTAAATTCTGAGTCGATTTAGCGATGTCCGTCTGTCTGTCTGTCTGTCTGTCTGTCCGTCTGTCTGTCTGTTGCTGTATTTTTGTGTGCAAAGTACAGCTCGCAGTTTTAGTCCGATTGTCCTAAAATTTGGTATAGGGTCCTGTTTCGGCTCAAAGACGATCCCTATTGATCGGTTCAGATTTAGATATAGCTGCCATATATTTTTCACCGATCTGGTCATAATTGGCGTGTATATCGACCGATCTTCCTCAAATTCCGTACATCCGAATATATTATGAGTCTCGAAAAACTTGCAAAATATCAGCCAAATCGGTTCAGATTTAGATATAGCTCCATATATAGCTTTCGGGAGTAGAATTAGCATTGTTACTATGCGTGCCAAATTTGGTTGAAATCGGTTCAGATTTGGATATATCTCCCATATATAGCTTTCGCCCGATTTACACTCATATGACCACAGAGGCCAATTTTTAACTCCGATTTAGTTGAAATTTTGCACAGGGAGTAGAATTAGCATTGTTGCTATACGTGCCAAATTTGGTTGACATCGGTTCAGATTTAGATACAGCTTCCATATATATGTTTTTCTGATTTCGACAAAAATGGTCAAAATACCAACATTTTCCTTGTTAAATCGTCACTGTTTAGTCGAAAAGTTGTAAAAATGACCCTGATTTTCCTAAACTTCTAATACATATATATCGAGCGATAAATCATAAATACACTTGTGCGAAGTTTCCTTAAAATTGCTTCAGATTTAAATGTTTCCAGGGTATAATAAGTTTGTGCATTTGTATGTAACGCCAAGAAGGAAAAGTGTGAGACCCATCGTTTAGTATACCGATCGTCTTAGAATTAAATTCTGAATCGATTTAGCGATGTCCGTCTGTCTGTCTGTCCGTCTGTCTGTCTGTCCGTCTGTCTGTTGATGTATTTTTGTGTGCAAAGTGCAGCTCGCAGTTTTAGTCCGATTGTCCTAAAATTTGGTATAGGGTCCTGTTTCGGCTCAAAGACGATCCCTATTGATTTTGGAAGACATCGGTTCAAATTTAGATATAGCTGCCATATATATTTTTCGCCGATCTGGTCATAATTGGCGTGTATATCAACCGATCTTCCTCAAATTCCGTACATCCGAATATTTTATGAGTCTCGAAAAACTTGCAAAATATCAGCCAAATCGGTTCAAATTTATATATTTTACCCATAAATATATTTTACCCGATTTACACTCATATGACCACAGAGCCCAAAGTTTACTACCGATTTTCGTTAAATTTTGCATAGAGAGTAGAATTTACATTCTCCCAAGGCTTGGTAAATTTGATTGAAATCGGTTCAGATTTAGATATAGCTGCCATATATACCTTTCGTCCGATTTGCACTTATGTGGCCTCAAAAGCCAGAGTTTTGCCCTGACTTACTTCAAATTTATGTTTAATAGCATAGGACTGAATAGTCTAAGTGACCCTTAATCTTAATCAGGCTGCCTTAATCTTTCGCCCGATTTGCACTTATATGGCCCCAAAAGCGAGAGTTTTGCCATGAGTTGCTTGAAATTTTGCACAATGGTTACGTTTTATTTTATCACAATGGACTGAATAGTCTAAGTGAGCCTGAATCTTAATCGGGCTGCCACTTTAACCTAACCTTAACCATGTGCGACAAATTTTGTTAAAATCGGTTCAGATTTACATATAGCTTCCATACATATCTTTCTGCCGATCTACACTCCTATGGCCCTAGAGGCCAATCTGTTATTCCGATTTACGCGATTTTACGATTTTTGCACAGGAAGTAGAATTATCTTTATAACTAGTGCATTAGCCGACTTAAATTTTGAGTCCATAGATTTTGTAGAAGTCTATCAAATTCTGTCCAGATCGAGTGATATTTAAATGAAAGTATTTGGGACAAACCTTTATATATAGCCCCCAAAATATTTGACGGATGTGATATGGTATCAAAATTTAGATCTACAAAGTGGTGCAGGGTATAATATAGTCAGCCCCGGCCGACTTTAGATTTCCCTTACTTGTTTTTGTTATGCTTATTTATCTCTCTGAATTCTTTACTTTTTGTTTTGAGCTTTTTTGTTATTTTATTTAGAATTGAAGAGGGAATAAAGGAAAAATAAAATTATTTTGAGTTTCTTTATTTTCTGTTTTTTTATTCGTTTAGAATTGAAAAAAAAATTATTATGTACTCATTTCTGCACGCCACTGTACATTTGCCACGATTTTAAGGTCAATAGCGTCAGCCCTTCTTTAAATAACACATGCGGAATTGCGACTTCTTCCTTGTGAAGTGAACAAGTACTAGATATGCGGTCAGTATTAATGTTATTGGTACACTCAAAAAATTTTATTTTGAATTCATTGATTTTAAACTTCGATTAAGGAGTTTGGTTTTTATTCCTAGCCTATATAAGCATTTCTCACAAAAAAATTGGCCTAGAGATCTCATATATCAATTGTTCATATTTTCCTTTTAAGGAAATTTTGCTTTACTTTAAGGACACCCATTTCAAAGATTCGTGTTGTCAAGTTAATGACAAAATTTTTTAAAGCAAATATTATGAACTTTCGTTTGCTTAAGACCTAATTAAAATGTCTTCATTTTGAAGAGAATATTCCTAAAGATTTTGTACATTGCGGGTCCAACAATAACTTACTCACAATGGATCGTATGAAATACCACGAAAATTAATCTATTCAAGGTAATTGAATTTTGTTAAGACTTTAATTCTACACAATTTGTAGCAAAATTTTATTTCTATAGAAAATTTTGTTTAAATTTTATTTCTGCAGAAAATTTTGTCAAAATTTTATTTCTATAGAAAATTTTAACAAAATTTTATTTCTATAAAAAATTTTTACAAAATTTTATTTTTATAGAAAGTTTTGTCAAAATTTTATTTCTATAGAAAATGTTGTCAACATTTTATTTCTATAGAAAATTTTAACAAAATTTTATTTCTTTTTTTCATGTTAGCCTGACACTGAAACAGGCGGATTAATGTCCAAATGTATGATATCTTAGTCTAGGCGTGTATAGATTTGTATCTGGCGTTTTCTTTTCAATGGTTCTATTGATCAAATTCCTCGATCTACTTTGTCCATAAAGATGGAAAAATAATTAATTGTAAACATTTTATTTCTATAGAAAATTTTGTCAAAACTTTATTTCTATAGAAAATTTTGTCAATATGTTATTTCTATAGAAAATGCTGTCAAAATTTTATTTCTATAGAAAAGTTTGTCAAAACTTTATTTCTATGGAAAATTTTGTCAAACTTGTATTTTTATAGAATATTTGGTGAAAAATTTATTTCTATAGAAAATTTTTAAAAAATTTTATTTTTATAGAAAGTTTTGTCAAAATTTTATTTTTATAGAAAGTTTTGTCAAAATTTTATTTCTATAGAAAATTTTGTTAACATTTTATTTCTATAGAAAATTTTAACAAAATTTTATTTCTTATTTTTTTTTTTTTTTCATGTTAGCCTGACACTGCAACAGGCGATTACCGTCCAAATGTATGGTATCTTAGTCTAGCGTTTATATAAATTTGTATTTGGCGTTTTCCTTTCAATTTCTATTGATCAAATTCCTCGATCTACTTTGTCCATAAAGATTGAAAAATAATTAATTGTAAAAATTTTATTTGTATAGAAAATTTTGTCAAAATTTTATTGCTATAGAAAATTTTGTACATTTTTTTTTCTATAGAAAAGTTTGTCTAAATTTTATTTCTATATAAAATGCTGTCAAAATGTTATTTCTATAGAAAAGTTTGCCAAACTTGTATTTTTATAGAATATGCTGTGAACATTTTATTTCTATAGAAACTTTTGTCAATATTTTATTTCTATATATAATTTTGTCAAAATACTATTTCTATAAAAAAATTGTCAAAATTGTATTTCTATGGAACATTTTTCCAAATTTTATTTCTCATTTTCATTTTTTGTTTCTTCAAAATTAGAATTTTTCTTGAAAAAGTGAAAAAAATTATTATGTCAAATAAATTTTCTTAAATTTTGCGAAAAATATTTATTTATTTGGTTAAATCGACGTAACATCTGCGTTTGTAATACACTGAAAAAAAGCATGACCGGTTCCAAAGATTTTGTCTTTACTTTAACAATTTTGATATTGATTCCGAGCCAAAGAAGCGGAGAATACAAGTAAGGATACTATTAAGACACAATTCTCTTTTAAATTTGGGTTTTGTGTAATTGATTCTAGGAAGCAAATTTTAATTATTAATTTTTTTAGCTTTTTTCTTTATATGCCATCAAAGTCCTTTAAAAACGAGTTAAAGACCATTTTATTTTCCAAATTCAGACTCGACTTACAGTAGAACTTATGCTATGTTTCAAGTAAAAAAGTCTTCAAAATAATTTGTTGAAAAATATGTCCTATTATTGAACGATTTTTTGCGTTGTAGTCAAGATGCAAAAATGGCAACAAATTTAAAGACAATATCATTAATTTTAAAGAATTATTAAAGTCAAGTTGACCTTACCCCAAAACATTTTTCTTTGATGTTATGATACCCATTTTTAAGTCAAATCACTTAATTATAGGGACAACACGACTTCATTGAAAAGTTTATCGACTTTTGAACAAGGAAAAAACTTTATAGTAGAGAAATGCGTCTTCTATGCTAAGCAAAATTTGCATTCGTATTTTAAGAACATGAAATCTTTGGTCTCACGTCAATATTTTTTTCAGTGTACAGTTTAATTAAAATTTCTTAAATTAACTACAATTTCCTTTTATTTGTTTGTCCTTTTGTTTTTGTATTTTAGTCGAATCCACTTCAAATTTAGGCGCAAATATATATTTGGGTTCAAAATAGCGTTCTGTTGATTTTGGAAGAAACCGGTTGGCACAGAGTATACACCTTAGAGTTGGAGAAAATGTGCCAAATTTTGTCAAAATCGATGTAGATTTTGATATAAATTTCAATGCCGAAATCTATCAACGAAATATACAATCATACTAAATTTAAATTTCTCAATCCTTACTTTTATAAAATGAATGAATTTAACTAAATTTGAACTAAATCTTGAACTTTGTATGGCTTAGAGTCATTTTAACAATAATTTTTTTTTCCTGGAACTATGAAAACTGAAGAATTACACTGAAAAAAATATTTACGTGATATTAAAGATTATGCAACCTAAATTTTAGGATGCGCAATTTACAAAATATTAAGGACAAATTTCTTTAAAATAATGAAAATTTAATTAAAATAAAGTTTAAAATCGTTGCTTCAACAATTTTTTTTCATTAAATTTAGGACACAAATTTTGTAAATTTGCATCCCTCCGTTAAACTCCCATGTCTTTGAACTAAAGCTAATTTTCCTTAAAGTAAAGAAACACATTTTTGATTTAAATAAATTGTCCTTAAATTAACTGAAAAATTGAAACTTTAAATTTAAGATGAAAACGCTTCAAATATAGGCTAAGACTTGTTTTGAGGATTTAGCGTCTTTGGTTTAAAGTTTTTTGGAATTAAAAAAAAAATTGCTCTGATGTATGTGTTATAATTTGGATTTTTAAACTGGCATTTGTTTGTAAAAAATAGAATAAAAATTTAATAAATGAGTTATGCATCCTAATTTTAATTTTATTGGTCCTAGATTTAAAGACAGATAGGTAGCTACAAAATTTCTTTATTTTAAAGAAGCCGCATCTTTGGCTTGGAATCAATACCAAAATCCTTAAGGGAAGGTCAAAATCTTTGGATCCAAATAAACTTTTTTTGAGTGTACTTAAATTTAGTAATTTTATTCAACTTATAAAATCATTTGTGTTACTGCACAATACACATTATATTTTGGCTAAAACTTTCCGAAATAAACTTAAACTTTCTTTTACACAGAAAAAAATATCACCAACAATTTTCCAATAAAAATTTTAATTCTATTCAATTGATATTTTAACAACAAAAAAACTTCAATCACAAAAATTATTTTATCAAATAAAGAAAGAGAAACATTTTTTCTGTGTATATATCCCATCTACGAAAACGATCTTGGAAAGGAATCTTTGCCAAATATAATAACGATAGCACCTTTATTAAAGGCTTTACAATGTGTTACAAAGGGAGTGACGAATTTATATACCCCAATCCTGGGTAATAGGGTACATCAAAACCCACAAACTTTGTGAACAAGTTGCGAATATTTTAGATAGAATTTTTTTTTTCGTTTTTGGAATTTGAACCTTAAAAAACATGTGCCCACATAATAGCTCTCACAAAACCCCCATAAATTCCCATGACAACTTTCTTAGGGAAGAAAAAGAATAGCAGTGAAAACATTTTATACCGGTCAAAGAAGCAAAACTGCTGTGTGGTTGTACTCTACTGGTGGTTTAATATGCGACAGCATTAAAGTTTTGTTGGCCATGTTTAGTTATTTGCTGTTCCACGAAGTTGACCCATAAACCTTAAGTTCAGTAAAGACAATACAAAACAATTTTATTTGAGAGAAAAACTTAAGGGTACAACATTTGCACCATGATACGCATATAAAAAGCTGGGACGTTTATCGCAGTAGGAAACAAGACCGAAATGCTCCAGTTTTCAATCATAAACAAACTTAACGGCTATGATTTAATGCGAACATTTTATAGCCTTTGTGTCTTAAAGAATATTAAATTAAACAATGATATTTATCATTGGCAAGAAACAATTGGACATTACCTATACTGAAAGAAAAGATTATCACATATATGGCCCTACTTTGGATTCGATTTGATTTTCTTCTTTACTTTTAGTTTTTTGCCGTCCACCATAAGATGTTCAAAATATTGCTATCATACTAGAGGTCAGTAATGCTGGTGACATTTCTGAATGTTTCAAATCTTCTCTAAGTGGTTTCACTGCAATGTGGAACGCCTATAAAAAGGAGATCCCTTGCCAGTAAGCTTAACATGGAATCGGGCAGCACTCAGTAATAAGAGATAAGTTCACCACTGTGGTGTCACAATGGACTGAATAATCTAACATAAGTGAGCCCGATACATCGGGCTGCCCCCTAACCTAACCTAACCTAGAAGTGTGCACGTGAGTAATATTCTACTCACGCACAGTCACGACGGAAAAATTTTACTTACGCACGCTCAAGAACGATATGTTTGGTAGCATTCACGCTCACTAACACCCTGGAAAATAAACTCCATACTGAAGCACAAAAAAACTGTTAACCCTTAAATGCACACTGTATCTTTCAAGATACAAAAAGAAAAAAATGTTACGTCTTAAAAATTTGACCGAATTTTATAAAATCAAGTTTGTTGTATTTAACGCATTATAGCTCTATTTCTAAAAATATGCTTTTCCGGAAAATTTTTTGTACATCTGAGTAATCTGCCCATAAAATTTGCCCATAAATTATCTGCCCATAAAATTTGCCCATAAATTAAAAAAAAATTACAAATTGGAAGTTAAGAAATATTTATCAGAGATGAAAGTAATGTTGGCAGAAAAAGCTGTGTAGTGTAAACATATCTCCATTCTCTATTCTCTGCTAAAATTAAATTGTTTATTTATAAATAAAAACTTTGTTTAATTCGCACCATCAACCATATATATATTTTTTTTGGTATGCAGATTTTCTTTATTTAGCATTTTGCATATTGTATATTTTTTCTGAGGACCTTGTGCATTTGAGGGTTAAGTTTTTTTTATATCGAAAACTTTTGCGCACTCTATATATTTTCTAGAAAAATTGTTAATGATAAAAATATGGTATGCAGATTTTCTTTATTTAGCATTTTGCATATTGTATATTTTTTCTGAGGAATCTGTGACCTTGTGCATTTTAGGGTTAAGTTTTTTTTTTTATATATCGAAAACTTGTGCGCACTGTAGGTTAGGTTAGGTTAAAGTGGCAGCCCGATTAAGATTCAGGCTCACTTAGACTATTCAGTCCATTGTGATACCACATTAACTAAAAGTACCTATTACATATGGGCACTTCTAGTTTTAACCGCTGAACCTTCTTGATTATTTTTCTTTGTTGAACCAACCAGATTGTTCCAAAAACAGTAGCAGACTGCTTAAGTTAACGTTTTCCAGATCCGCCAGTAATCTGAAGCTATATGCTCCTAAAAGTTGCTTGCGCTTTACACAAAATGCAGGACACTCACACAAGAGGTGTTTTATTGATTCCTTTTCCTCCGCATCATGACAGCTCATACAATAGTCATTATGCTTCGCACCAATAGTTTTTGCAAAATCGCCTATCAGGCAGCGACCCGTTATAGCAGATATCAGGAGTGCTATCTGACGCCTTGAGAACACTAGCATATCTAGTGTGCGGTTTAAGTTTAAATGGGGCCATATTTGCTTGGTGTCGTTGCAACCCTTGCAATTTTCCCATCGAATATTGGCCATCATAACAGCCTTCCCACGCAGCATGAGCTTGCAGGTAGCTAGGGGCATACCAACAAATTCCAGTTCCCCTGGAATATGTAAGGTAGTCCCTAGCCTTGCCAACTCATCCGCTTCGCAGTTCCCCGGTATGTTCATATGGCCAGGCACCCATATTAGGTGAATATTGTACTGCTCAGCCATCTCATTGAGAGATTTGCGGCAGTCGATGGCCGTTTTCGAGTTGAGGAACACAGAGTCCAAGGATTTTATTGCAGGTTGACTGTCTGAGTATATATTAATGCCCACATTTTTTGGAACATTACTTCTCAGCCAATTCGCCACCTCTCTTATTGCTAATATTTCAGCCTGAAAAACACTACAGTGATTAGGTAATCTTTTCGCTATTCGAAGTTCCAGATCATTAGAATATACTCCGAACCCCACTTGTCCATCCAATTTGGAGCCATCAGTGTAGAAATCTATATATTCTTTATTCCCCGGGGTCTGTGTGCACCACGCCTCACTGTTGGGGATTAGAGTCTCAAACTTTTTGTCGAAAAGTGGACTCGCCAAAGTGTAATCCACTACGTTAGGCACATCTGGCATTATTTTGAGGACAGAACTGTGACCGTAACCTTTTTCCGACCACAGCGATAGCTCGCGCAACCGCACAGCCGTTGTTGCAGCTGACTGTTTGGCCAAAATGTCTAAAGGCAATAGATGCAGCACGACATTAAGGGAATTTGTTCCTGTCTTGCTGAATGCGCCTGAAATACACAAACACGCCATACGCTGAACTTTATCTAAACAAGTCGGTTTCTGAAGTGCCGGCCACCAGACTACAACACCATATAGCATTATAGGTCTAACCACTGCCGTGTATAGCCAATGCACAATTTTTGGTTTCAGTCCCCACTTTTTTCCTATTGCCTTTTTGCACGAGTACAAAGCTACAGTTGCCTTTCTCGCCCTTTCTTCAATATTAAGCTTAAAGTTCAGCTTCCTGTCCAAAATAACGCCAAGGTATTTTGCAAACTCACCAAAGGGAATTTCAATACCCCCTAAGGAAATAGGCCTAACCGTGGGAGTTTTGCGATCGTTGCAGTACATGACTAATTCTGTCTTTGCAGGATTTACCCCAAGACCATTGTCTTTCGCCCATTTCTCAGTCATCCGGAGGGCCCTCTGAATAATATCTCTGATTGTGGATGGGAATTTTCCCCTGACTGCCAGAGCCACATCATCTGCGTATGCCACCACTTTTATCCTTTCTTTTTCTAGAGTAACCAGAAGGCTATTTATAGCAACATTCCAAAGAAGAGGTGATAGAACTCCTCCTTGGGGAGTGCCTCTGTTCACATACCTTTGTATGTTTGCTTGTCCTAGTGTGGCTGAAATACGTCTCTTCATTAGCAGTTCGTCTAACAGCCTGAGTATACATGGATCAACATTCAGAGTTGTCAGTCCATTTAATATCGAGCTCGGATGGACATTATTGAACGCCCCTTCGATGTCTAGAAACGCCACGATTGTGTATTCTTTGACAGATAGTGAGCTTTCAATAAAGCTGACTAGTTCATGTAGTGCGGTCTCAGTAGACCTGCCCTTCGAGTATGCATGCTGTCCTTTCGAGAACAACCTTGAATCGATGCTAGTTCTAAGATAAATATCTATCATCCTCTCCAGAGTCTTAAGTAGGAATGAGGATAAGCTGATTGGTCGGAAATCCTTCGCCCTCGAGTGAGAGACTTTTCCCGCTTTAGGTATGAAAACGACTTTTGTTTCCCTCCACTTTCCTGGGATATATGATAAGTTGATACATCCTTTATATATCACTGACAACCAGGGGATAATTTTGTCAGTTACAGCTTGTAACTCCGCCGGAGTAATTCCATCAGGTCCGGGGGATTTGAATGGTCCAAAGCTATTTAGCGCCCATCTTATTCTAGTTTCCGATACAATTTCCTCGACAGGAAACGACCGCTGAGCAACTGTGGCACCGCCAGTACATGGTTCAACCGTCTGATTTCCAGGAAAATGTGTGTCCAATAGTACCTCCAGCGTCTCCTCACTGGACGTTGTCCAATTTCCCTCCGATGTTTTAATGAAACCTGGAGCGGAGTTGGTGGATGCTAGAACCTTCCGTAGTCTGGAAGCCTCGGACGTATTCTCAATACTGCTGCAGTAGTCATTCCAAGAGTTATGCTGAGCCTTTCTCAGTTCTCGCTTGTATCCTCTCAGATTCCTCTTGTAAGCGTCCCAGTCCTCAGGGGCTCTGGTGGACTTTGCCTTGTTAAAGAGCTTCCTGCAGGATTTCCTCATATTACTTAATTCCGTAGACCACCATGGTGGTCGATGTTTCCCCCTTGGCTTTCCTCTAGGGCATGCAGCTTTCAGTGAGATGTTGAAGGCCTTAGTAATCCGCTCCACTGCGTGTTCGATATCTTGCACATTTCTCATATTTGTCTCTGTTATTTCCGATATCCTCATATTGAACGATTCCCTATACCTATTCCAGTCAGCTTTCCTAACATTTGGCGAAAATATGGTCTTGGTGATATGAACATCAAATTTGAAACTGATGTAGCAATGATCTGAGAAGCTGTGTTCACTTAAAACATGCCACTCAGATATCATTTCATTCAGTTCTTGCGAGGCCAAGGTGATGTCCAAAACCTCTTGCCTGTTTTTAGTGACAAAGGTTGGGGCATCTCCCTTGTTGCAAACTACCAGATTAGTACGCAAAATAAACTCTATTAGCGACTCTCCCCTTGCATTAGTATCACTACTTCCCCATATACTATGATGCGCATTCGCATCGCATCCCATAATGAGTTTCGTCTTTGTTTTCAGTGACTCCTCAACTAAGGTCTTAACGGCACATGGAGGCATCTCCCTGTCATGTCCCATATAGACCGAAGATACCCAATATTTGCATTTGGCTATTTCTAAATTGGCAACGACAGTGTCTGCATTGCACATTGAAGGAAGCAGAAACAAGTTAAGCTCGTTTTTAGCAATTATACAGGCTCGAATTACATCATTACCAGTATACTGCAATAGTTTGAACCCCGGAGTACTTAATTCACATATTTTGTTTCTATAAACATATGGTTCTTGAATAAGAACTATGTCTATGTCCCCTTTCATCAGGAGAACTTTTAAGGCAGCACATGCAGCCTTACAATGATGAAGATTTATCTGGAGGATCCGAAGGACCATCGAGATTTTCAACAACCGTCACATCAGCCGCTTCAATCGAGTCATCAAGAATGTCCTCTTCAGAGATATCGGTGACTCTCGCAATAACCATAGGTTCGACTTTGGTGAGTTCTGAGGCAATAGAAGCCTCCTCACGCATACGGTATCTATCCATGTCTTCAACTTTGGTATCTCCCTCGACTTCGCAAGAGGATCCGCTTACTTCTGATTCAGACAGAGGCTTGTCCATTTCTGAATCCTTTAGCTGATCGTTTTTATACACCTTCATTTGGATATAATGAAAGCCATAACATACACGGCCCTGGGACTTTGCCAGATGTGGCAAAGACTGAGTGTTCAATATAAACACTGCATGCCGTCTTGGTCCATCCACTTCATCCAAACGGCCAACCTTCCAATCAGCTGTTGGAAGATCTGGATTGCATCGTTTCAGTCTATTTAAAATAGATTCAGGGTCAGAAGGGTTTGCAGGTATCCAGGCATGTGCTCTAGGTCTAGCCGGTATGTCTTTCTTCTCGACTAACTCTAGAGCAGCTCCTTCCCAAACTTCACCAATTAGTATCAGAGCAGCTTTAAAACATTCTATAGACCTCTGGTCCTCAAATGCGACTAGCTTAAATCGTCCTTGATACCAACCAGCCTCTTGGTGTCGAGGATCTGGGCCGGGAAACTTTTCCAGCACCTGTGAGTAGACGACAGACAGAGCATTCTCAATTTCCCCCCAATTCTGCTTTGGAATCATACCGTCCAATGCTCCTTTATTAATGATAGCCATCACAAGGCTATCTTTAGCAACTGAGGCAAACGATCTTTGATCCCTTTTGGAGGATGGCAGCTCATCCGGCGATCGTTCCCTTTTTCCAGTCTCAAGAATTCCTTGAGCCCATTTTAAGGAATCGCTTTGTTTAGCCGACAGCGTGCTTGGGTCGACTGATCCTAACTTCTTTAGGATAAACAAAGCATTTCTGCGTTCCTTGAATCTCTTTCGCGAGGGATTACCTCCTTTTGATGTCGTTACCTTAGAAAAAGTTCGACTTGTCAGAGTGTCGCCACCTGTCGACCCGTCTACAGGTCGACTAATTGGGCCTAACTCTTGGTCATTGCCCAGATTTATAACTCCAGTCGATACCCGTCCACTGGGCCCTGAAGTTAGCAACCCAGTGGATGACTTGGAATTTCGCTGCATGGTGGCTTAATATCCCACCACACTTGAAATTCGTAGTAGGTACCTATTACGATGAGTTTATCCGCTATTGAAAAACACGTCCGTTCCGTTCGACGGTTGAATTGAATATCTGCGCACTGTATATATTTTCTAGAAAAATTGTTAATTTTTTACATATTTGAGGTCAAACGTTCAGACAAGCGCTAGTGCGCATTAAAAGTTATTAAAAAAAAACTATAAAAATTATTTATTTAGCAAAATATCACAATATTTTTTAATTCACATCCAAAACACTGATTTTGGATCACTACTTAATAAGTAATGAAATTCAGTGCAATGACTGTTGAAATGGTGGACATCTATCCTATGACAATCCCATGTTCAATTCATCGCTTCTGCGCTAATTTTGCACCACTTCCGCATCCAAAAAGAACGATTTCACTACATTTGTGGCGACGCTTTTTTGCTGTGTAACAGAGGAAAGAAAATATTTACATATGTAAAAAGTGATAAGTAATGAAGAAAAAATTGGTGCTACAGTTATGGCTAATCACCTTCGCTTTTAAAGGACTTTGATAGCATATGAAGAAAAAAAGCTGAAAAAGCGAAAAATTAAAATTTGCTTCCTAGAAGCAAGTACACAAAACCCAAATTTAAAAGAGAAGTGTCTCTTAAAAATATAGTTACTTATACTTACTTCTTTGGATCGGAATCAATACCAACATTTTTAAAGTGAAGACAAAATCTTTGGAAAGGGCATGCTTTTTTTTCAGTGTAAAAATTGCATGCAAATCGGAGAACTTCAGTCCAATTTTAAAAAAGTCGGGCAGAGGCGGATATTAATAAATCAGTCGAAATATTAATATAACATATTAATTTCATAGCCACAACTCCTCTGCAAATATGCAAAGATTTGGTTTTTCACTGTACTTCAAAATAAAGTGGGGTAAAGTGAGTGTCACCCTGCCCGATCAAATCTCGAAAAATAAAGCAACAGATCTTTGTCTAGACGCCACCTCAAAGCTTCCGTGAAAATTTCAGCAAAGTACATAGTACAACTTAAGTCCAATTTTGAAAAAAGTTGAGCAGAGGCGGGGGTTCCAACTCCCAGTTGAAATATCAATAAATAAGGTGCCCCATATATTAATTTCATAACCTTCCTCCAACTCCTCTACAAATTTGTAAAGTTTAGTTTTTTTCACCAAACTTCAAAACAAAGTCGGGTAAAGTCAGTATCACCCTGCCCTATCAAATATCAAGAAATAAAGCAACGGATCTTTGTCTACCACCTCCAAGCTTCCGGGAAAATTTAAGCAAAGTACATAGCAGAAATTAAGTCCAATTTTCGAAAAATTCCCCGAGTAGATATCAAAAAATAAGGTTCACCGAAAAAATATTGTTGTGAGGATATCATGTCCTGAAAACACTAAGATACGTATTTTGCTTAGCATAGAAGACGCATTTATTATACCCACCACCATAGAATGTTGACGGGGGTATAATAAGTTTGTCATTCCGTTTGTAATACATCGAAATATCGATTTTCGACTATATAAAGTATATATATTCTTGATCAGGGAGAAATTCTAAGACGATATAACCATGTCTGTCTGTCTGTTGTAATCACGCTACAGTCTTCAATAATGAAGCAATGACGCTGAAATTTTGCACAAGCCCGTCTATTGTCTGCAGGCAGTCAAGTTCGAAGATGGGCTATATCGGTCCAGGTTTTGATATAGTCTCCATATAAACCGACCTCCCGATTTGGGTCTTGGGTTTATAGAAATCGTAGGTTTTATCCAATTTGTCTGAAATTTGAAATCTAGAGGTATTTTATGACCATAAAGTGCGCCAAAAATAGTGAATATCGGTCCATGTTTTGGTATAGCCTCCATATAGACCGATCTCCCGATTTTACTTCTTGGACTCCTAGAATCCGCAGTTGTTATTCAATTTACTAGAAATTGGAAATCTAGAGATATTTTAGAACCATAAAGAGGTGTGCCAAAAATGGTGAGCATCGGTCCATGTTTTGGTATGGTCCCCATATAGATCAATCTCCCGATTTTACTTCTTGGACTTATAGAAACTGTAGTTTTTATCCAATTTGCCTGAAATTGGAAATCTAGAAATATTTTATGACCATAAAGAGGTGTGCCGAAAAGGGCGTGCATTGGTTCATGTTTTGGTATACCCTCAATATAGACCGATCTCCGCACGCTCACAAAAAATCGCTTCTGTAACATATACTCCCAAACATATTTTGCTTCAAGCATATATATTTTTGGCTATTGCCCAAACATTTATATGTTTGATCTCTTCCAATATATAATATGTTTGAAAGCATATTGGTCTAAACAATTTATGTTTGGGTAGTCTAAGTTCCAAACATTTTGTATTTTTGCATCCAAATTCAATAATGTTGTCTTGCAAAAAACAATATGTTATTATGTGAACATATAATAGGTTTGGAAGCATTTTGCACCCAAAAATATTATATGCTTAAAAAAATTCTCCCAAACAATATTGTGCTCAAAATTTTATTTATTTATTTATATATTTACAATCATAATGAATTATGAAAATAAACAGGTAATATAGGTGCTAACAACATAGGTTTTCGACCTGAATGCTCAAAATTTTGTTTCTGCCTAATTGTATATTCCCCCACATCTTTCTCACTTCCACGAGATTTTTAGTTCTTAGCACCTTTTTCTGTAATACAAACATTGTAGAAGAAATTATTCGATTGTATGATTTTTTTTTTAATTTTAATTTTACCTTTTGCCGGACGGGGATTCGAACAGCGGACCCCACAGTTTGTAAGGATCAAAGAAGTAGCTGATCAATTGCCCAAGGAAAAATAAAATGTTAATTTTGTAATAACAAGCAACAACCACCAACTTAATTCAATATCGCTCCCTGTTAAATAGCGCTCCAAGCTACTAAACACATATATGTTTATAGGCTATTTCTAAATTAATATATGTTTGCATCCAAGCATATTATATTTACAAACATTTTATGTCCCAAACATAATATGTTCTAACATATTAACATATATGTCCCAAACATGTTATGCTAGTTTATGAACATTATATGCTTGCACTCAAAAATATTCTGTTTAAAAATTTGTGTTCCAAACATATAATGTTTATAGCCAAACATATGAAAAACAGTCTTTTTCATCCGTGCGGATTTTATTTCTTGGGATTATAAAAACCGTAGTTTTTATCATGAAAATTGCTTGAAACTCAATGTAAAACTTCCAGAGTTTACTTCTCGGGTGAAAATCTACAGATTTAAGATTTCAAATCAAGACGTTATTTTATAATTTTCTTGCACACTTACAAGAGATGTTAATGATTCCTCTAAAACTCAAACAAAAATGGTTTTTACAAATCCAGAATCTGATTTGATTTGTCCTCAAACCCCTTGAAACATAGCTTAATTTCTACTTAAAGTCGAGTTTGAATTTGAAAATATAAGTTGTAGTAGTTGTGTCATAAAAGTAGCCTTAATTTAAACCTTAATTTAATTATCTGCTCCTTTGACTCTATCTGCTCCTTTGACTCTATCTGCTCCTTTGAATACCAAAATCATTAGTGTAAAGACAAAATCTTTGGAACCGGGCATGATTTTTGTCAGTGTACAAACAACCCAATAAACAAACTTTATTCCGATTTTATGTACCTTATTTGACGGAATTTCTTGAAAGTGGTTCCTAAAATATTAAAAAATTCTACTTTTCCAAAATAAAAAAAACATACACTTTACAATCACATTTACTTATAAATTCTCCTCTTTCTGTCTTTATTTCAGGTCGTGGCAAAATGAAGAAAATGATGGGCATGATGATGATGGGTATGGCTATGAAAATGATGGGAATGATACCCATTGCCTTGGGTATGCTCTACATATTGGCAGGCAAAGCTTTGATTATATCGAAAATAGCTCTATTGTTGGCCGGTATTATGGGTCTAAAGAAACTATTATCGGGAGGTGGTAAATCTGGCGGCAGTTCCGGATGGTCATCAGGTGGTGGCGGTGGAGGTGGTGGCTGGTCTTCTGGCGGTGGTGGTGGTGGCGGCAGCGGTTGGGATAGACGATCTCTAAATGAAGCCCAAGAGTTAGCCTATCGTAGTTATACAAAACAATTGCAGCAACAGCATCAACAACAAACGGCGCAACATCAGTCAGTAACAAAATCAACGGATCAAAAATTATAAAGACCAAAATATTTAGAATAAAATTGATGAATTGAAAAAATTAATTATCTTATAGATAATTTATTATTTTCATATTAAGAAAATTAAAAAAAAAAACGCAGAGAAGAATTTTTGTAATTAATACATAAATTAGAAATCACAAAAAAACGAACAAATCTCCTTTTCATATCTCTATCGAAGTTTGGAAGCGTTCCATTGACTTTTGATCTAAACTAACAGTAGTCTTTTTCATATCGTTTCTTTAATTTCCATAAGCTAAGCTAAAAATCTTGTATAAAGAAAATCTATAATGTTGTCTACTACTTCTATGTCTATATGTCTATCCGTTATTTTAGAAATTATTTCCTTTTTCTTTCATGCCAATAATTGATTAACACATTTCCACTGTAAACTGTAGAATAACTTGGTATTGAATTCACCACTATCTATGTAGTCTTTCCGTTGCATCTAAAAGATACAGTATTCCATTAACTTCTAACGTATCTATCTTCTATGCCCAACTATCAGTCATTATTGCATCAACTTTGAACCTTTTGATCTGGGTTGCGTGCAATGGCAAATTTTAAATCTACACATATTTATGGGATGCTTGATTTCATTCATCTTGTTGGTATTTTCTTTAACTTCTTCAGTATTTCTTTAAAAGTTTCATGTTGAGAGTGGATGATAAGCATACGAAACTTCATTTGGATTTTCTTACATATTCATCTTCTCAATAAAATATGCATGGCCTTGCCTGTAGTCATGGGTATATAACAGTTTTTTCTTACTTTTCTACATTTTCTTCATAAGAAACAGTACTTTTTTTTTTTTTTTTTTTTTGTTTCCTACTTTTATTTCTAACTTTGTTAGTAATGTAAGGCTTAAAATTAATTGAATGTGTATAAATATAAGTGGCTTTCATACAAAGATTATTTATTTGCATTTAGAAGAAACACTTGAATACTATTCTTAATATTTTTTATGTTACTTGACTTTAATTTATTGATGTATTTATTTATTTATTTAATGTATTTTAATGTTTTTCTTTTTTTTATTGATTTATCAAACGAAATAAATGCAATTTTTCAACTTGTAAGAAATATTATAAATTGACTTGAAGTCATACAGGTAATGTATGTTTCTACGCAAAGATGTTTTACTGCCATTTTCATGTAGCTCCGTTAGGCTTTGACTGTCAGTTAACAGAAAGAAAAATTGAAATATCTTTTCTGCGATTAACTTTAACTGAAAAAATTTCAGCAGTTCACTTTCGAAATAACTGACATATGGAATATATACGCAAGATGACAGATATTTTCATACCACGGTTTAAAATTTCGTTAGCACTAACGGAGTTTCATGAAAATAGTGTTAATGAGACGAATCTTATTCCAGCTCTGAAGGGGATGATCTCCCACTTTCATATTTGCAAATTTAAAATTATGCATAAAATGCATTGCCTTTTACATTGCGGGATTAGAAAAAACAAGTATATATGGCCGTAAGTTCGGCCAGGCCGAATCTTATGTACCCTCCACCATGGATTGCGTAGAAACTTCTACGAAAGACTGTCACCCACAATCGAATTACTTGGGTTGTGGTATCTTAAAACTTCTTAACATCGTTTTCTAAAAAAAAAAGTTATGTATAGGTACCCAGCAAAAACAGCGTCGCCAAAAAATTAATGAAAATGTTGTTTTTAGATCCGGAAGTGGTGCATAATTAACGCAGAAGCGATGAATTTAACATGGGCTTGTCATAGGACGGAAGTCCTCCATTTCAACAGCCGTTGCACTGAATTTGCATCACTTCTTTAGAGGTAATCCGAATTCAGTGTTTTGGATATAAATTAGAAAATTCTGTTATATTTTGTCGCATAAATAATTTTTATAATTTTTTAATGGATTCTAACGCTTGTTGGAAACGTTTGACTTCAAATATTTTCAAAAATTCACAATTTTTTCAGATTGAATTTAGCATTTTTTTCGACAAAATTTAAATGATTTGTATCATTTTATGAATTTTTACTCTGTTTTTAACCTATTTGAAACAGTTAAAATTACCCATTAACGGCCGGTTTCATGTAGCTCCGTTAGGCTTTAACTGCCTGTTAACAGAAAGTAAATTGCAAAATCTCCGGTTAACTTTAACTGAAAAATTTTCGTCAGTTAAGTTCCTAACTGGCCTATTGAATATAAAGACAAGATGACAGCTTCGTCTATAATACGGTTTAAAAGTTGGTTAGTTAACGGAACACTAACGGAGCTTTATGAAAATGGGGGTAAAAGTGTGAACAAATCTAGTTATAAAAAAATTAAATTAAAAGAACTTCCTGGGTAGTTAAAATAAAGAACATCAATGGAAGTGCTTTTAAAGTTGTGCCTTTGGAAGAACTTCCAAAGTTTTTTGCTGAGTAAGTCTACAAATAATTACGAATCGATATGGACTTTTTGCACGATACGTATAGAGCCAGCATTTAAGTATGGGGGTGGGCTATTTATAACTATAGACCGATATGGACCTAATTGCCATATACTAATGGCCATATACTAGCACAATATACCAAATTTCAACTGACTCGGATGAAATTTGCTCCTCTAAGAGGCTCCAAAACCAAATCTCGGGATCGGTTTATATGGGGGCTATATATGATTATGGACTGCTATGGACCACTTTTGGCATGGTTGTTAAATATCGTATACTACTACCACGTACCAAATTTCAACCGGATCGAATGAATTTTGCTTCTCCAAAGGGCACCGGAAGTCAAATCTGGGGATTGGTTTATATGGGAGCTATATATAATTATGGACTGATATGAACCAATTCCTGCATGGTTGTTGGATACTATATACTAACATCACGTGCCAAAATTCAACCGAATCGGATGAATTTTGCTCTTCCAAGGGGGGTCTCTTCCAGATCAAATCTGGGGATGGGTTTATATGGGGCCTATATATAATTATGGACCGATGTGGACCAATTTTTGCATGGTCATTAGAGACCATATACTAGGTTAGGTTAGGTGGCAGCCCGATGTATCAGGCTCACTTAGACTATTCAGTCCATTGTGATACCACATTGGTGAACTTCTCTCTTATCACTGAGTGCTGCCCGATTCCATGTTAAGCTCAATGACAAGGGACCTCAATTTTATAGCCGAGTCCGAACGGCGTTCCACATTGCAGTGAAACGACTTAGAGAAGTTTTGAGACCCTCAGAAATGTCACCAGCATTACTGAGGTGGGATAATCCACCGCTGAAAAACTTTTTGGTGTTCGGTCGAAGCAGGAATCGAACCCACGATATTGTGTATGCAAGGCGGGCATGCTAACCATTGCACCACGATGGCTCCCGACCATATACTAACACCATGTACCAAATTTCAGCCGGATCGAATGAAATTTGCTTCTCTTATATGGGGCCTATATATAATTATGGACCGATGTGAACCAATTTTTTCATGGTTGTTAGAGACCATATACTAACACCATGTACCAAATTTCAGCTGGTTCGGATGAAATTTGCTTCTCTTAGAGGCTCCGCAAACCAAATCGCGGGATCGGTTTATATGGGGGCTATATATAATTATGGACCGATGTGGACCAATTTTTGCATGATTGTTAGAGACCATATACTAACACCATGTACCAAATTTCAGCCCGATCGGATGAAAGTTGCTTCTCTTAGAGGATCCGCAAGCCAAATTTGGGGATCCGTTTATATGGGGGATATACGTAAAAGTGGACCGATATGTCCCATTTGCAATATCATCCGACCTACATCAATAACAACTACTTGTGCCAAGTTTCAAGTCGATAGCTTGTTTCGTTCGAAAGTTAGTGTGATTTCAACAGACGGACGGACGAACAGACGGAGATGCTCAGATCGACTCAGAATTTCACCACGACCCAGAATATACTTTATGGGGTCTTAGAGCAATATTTCGATGTGTCACAAACGGAATGACAATGTTAATATACCCCCATCCTATGGTGGAGGGTATAAAAATACATCGAGAAAAGCTTTATTGTTTTGCAAAATATTTAAACTTAACATAAGGCCTCTAGCCTTTTGCATACATTTGACCCAATTGTCAAAGCACTTTTGCCACGTTTATTGCGGTACCTCCAAAATATGCAATCAGAACACGCATCAACGTTGACGTCTCATTTCAATTAAAAAATTAATTGGATCAATGAATTTCGTGATTGAATCAGAATTTTTTTTTGTACCCTGAATTAACTGTTCTGCGTTATTCTAGTTGTACGAAAAAACAGGCGATTATTTGCTTGGAAGGGCTTTGTGTCCGAGCAACTTTTGTTAGATTGGACCCATATTGAAGCACCCATACAGTCGACTGCTGTTTATTTCTAACTCGTACGCGTAAATCTACGATTCAACATATATCAAGAATTCATAGACGTGTTTCGAAGTAGCGCCATCGTATTTTGCATTCCTTGTGACCAATCGACACCAGACTTTTTGTGAGCGATTGATTAATTGTGTGGAATTCAAGACAAACAATTTTTTTGACGGTGAAATACGCATACGATATTGAATATATCCCACTCATATTTATGTTTTATCAATCTCTCGATAGATCACATGACGATCTTGCAATATCAGTTGGCGCACAGCATCAATGGTTTCCAGAACACCAAGTGACTACTTTTATGAAATTCATCTTGTATTGAACTACGATCTCGATAGAATTCACCATACCTACGACAAACCCTAGTTCTTGACGGCGCTTCATCACCAAAAATTGAATCCACTTCGAAAGTTGTAAAAAATAATGCCACGAAAATATTCACGATTTAATTCCATTCCACCAGCCATCAAAAAGGATTATCACTTCTCAGTAACGCCGGTTACATTTTTTATTGTTTCAAAGGTTCTTCAAGTGGTTCACTATAATGTGAAATGACATTCGGTCTCAGCTATTAAAATAACATACCACTTGTCATTGAGCTACACATAAAATCGGGCAGCATCATTGATAAGAGAGAAGTTCACTCCTCGAGGTACCTCAATGGATATGGCTGTCACTATTCCCGAACCTAACCTGCAACAATACTACAGAACACATTTCTCGGAAACAAAAATTTCCACAGAAATAAATTTTGACAAAAATTTTTATAGAAATAAAATTTTGGCAAAATTTTCTATAGAAATAAAATTTTGGCAAAATTTTCTATAGAAATAAAACTTTGACAAAATTTTCTTTAGAATTAAAATTTTGACAAAATTTTCTATAGAAATATAATTTAGAAATAAAATTTTGACAAAATTTTCTATAGAAATATAATTATGACCAAATTTTCTATAGAGTTAAAATTTTGACAAAATTTTCTATAGAAATAAAATTTTGACAAAAGTTTCTACAAAAATATAATTTTGATAAAATGTTCTACATAAATAAAATTTTGGCAAAATTTTCCATAAAAATAAAATTTTGTTGTTTTTGATTTCAGCTTAAAACTATGCATTGAGTAAACTACAAATGTAGCTTAACCAACAGAGGAAAATAATGTTTGTTAAATTTATTTGGGAAAAGCCCTTTGCCCAAATAAAACGTTTGATCAAATTTTCTATAGAAATAAATATTCTTTAGAATTAAAATTTGTAAAAAAATTTCTATAGTAACTAAATTTTAATAAAATTTTCTATATATTTCTATAGAAAATTTTATTAAAATTTAAATTAATTAAGAAATAAAATTTTGACACAATTTTCTATACAAATAAAATGTTGATAAAATTCTCTATAGAAATATAATGTAAATATAAAATTTTTACAAAATTTTCTATAGAATTAAAATTTTGACAAAATTTTCTATAGAATTAAAATTTTGACAAAATTGTCTATAGAAATAAAATTTTGACAAAATTTTCTATAGAACTAAAATTTTAACAAAACTTTCTATACAAATATTATTATATATCTATAGAAATATAATTTTGACAAAAGTTTCTATAAAAATAAAATTTTGATTAAATTTTCTATAAAAATAAAATTTTGATTAAATTTTCTGCATAAATAAAATTTTGGCAAAATTTTCTACATAAATAAAATTTTGGCAAAAGTTTCTATAAAAAAAATTTTAGATAAAAGTTTCTACATAAATAAAATGTTGGCAAAATTTTCTACAAAATTTAAATTTTGACAAAATTTTCTATAGAAGTAACATTTTTAAAAATTTTTACAGAAATACAATTTTGACAAAATTTTCTATAGAAATAAGAAAATTTTTATTTTTATTTTTTTATAGAAATAAAAATTTGACAAAATTTTCTAAAGAAATAACATTTTGACAAAATTTTCTATAGACATCAAATTTTGACAAAATTATCTATAAAAAATTTTTTTGACAAAAGTTTCTATAAAAAAAATAAAAAAGTTTTTACACAAATAAAAAGTTGGCAAAATTTTCTATAAAAATAAAATTTTGGCAAAATTTTCTATAGAAATAAAATTTCGACAAAATTGTCTATACAAATAAAATTTCGACAAAAATTTCTATACAAATAAAATTTCGACAAAAATTTCTACAGAAATAAAATTTTGACAAAATTTTCTATAGAAATAAAATGTTGACTAAATTTTCTATAGAATTAAAATTTTGACAAAATTTTCTATAGAAATAAAATTTTGACAAAGATTTCTATAGAACTAAAATTATATTTCTATAGAAATATAATTTAGAAAAATTTTCTACAGAAATTAAATTTGGACAAAATTTTCTAAAGAAATAAAATTTTTACAACATTTTCTATAGAAATAAAATTTTTACAAAATTTTATTTCAATAGGAAAATTTTTCAAAATTACATTTCTATAGAAACATAATTTCCTATAGAAAATTTTGACAAAATTTTCTATAGAAATAAAATTTTGCTATAGAAATTGCTATAGAAATAAAATTTTGACATTTACAGTTCTAGGGATATTTACACATCAAAATTTTTTGCAAAATGTTCAACAGTAATAAAATTTTCGCGAAATTTTCTACATAAAATAAAATTTTCTATTAAAATAATAGAAAAAATAAAATATTAAAATAATATAGAAAAATAAAATCTTTGAAACATTTCAAACTCGACACATTTATAATTCCAGGGATATTTATACACCCGAAAGAGATCATATTGTCCCAGAAGAAAATTCAAAAAGCATGCATGAAAATATCTTAAATTGGAAAGCAATTTTCTTTACAAAATTATACGGCAAAATATGATCTCAACTTACTTTTGTGCAATAATTTATTGTTTGCGGTATGTATGAAATATAGTTTTAACCTAAGGCCAAGAAGTATTTGTTTTGCATCCATTTTGCTTCCAATTGGCAGTTGTGTTGTGTATCATTAATAGCAATAATATTGCATTTTAGTGGGACATTGCCCTCAAGAGTCATCCGGGGGTGAGTATTTTCTGCTGGGATATAATATTTCAAAAAAAAAAAATAATAAAACAACTTCTAAAATTAAATAATGAAAGTTTTTTTTTTTTGAGAAAAATACATTTTTTCATACTAAACAAAAAAAAAATTTAATCAAAAATTTCAGATTTTATAATTAGGTAGATTTTTAGTCATTTTTTTTTTTCAAATTTTGATAGATTATTTTTGGCGCGAGCGGCAACCGTGAACTAATTTCCCCTCGTATGAAAGGCCGACTTACTAACTAGTCCATCATTGGAGATGATCCAAATTTGCTCTACCTTCCAAAAATTATATTCTTTTTTTCACGACACCAAAAAATAATGGATTTCAAAAATATCCCCTAAAATAGACAAGAAATTTCGAACTCTAATTTAATTTTAAAATTTCGATGTCCGATAATTCGTTCGCCTAAAAGTATGCCACAAATATTGCTATTGGTAATTCACATTATATAGAGCCTAAACTCAGATTACACTTTGATGGTGTTAGAGATGGTCACTTACAGGTAAGTACTTGAATTGTCAAACATGTTTGATGTCTGCAATTATTTCATACGGAGTGGTCATGCGCTTGTTAAATTTTACAATACCCAACTCACGTGAATAACAATAACAAAAAACTAATTTAATCAATTGTTAGTACGTTTTACTTGAAGAGATTGGGATGGTGCGTCCATTTAATGAAGTTTTTATAAAACTCGCGTGTCATTTATTGGACATAAAATTTACAGCATGGTAGCAAAGAAGAATCACAAATCACAATAGAATAACAAAATACAATGGCACATAAAAGATTATATGATTGTCGTACACTGGAAAAAAAGAATAAAATTCATCATTAAAATTGGGCCAATGGAACAATTGCATAAATACTCTCCGTTATTGCATATTACATCATTAATGAACATTTCCAATGTTCCTCGCCAAGTGGGTCCATTTTAAACACTTGACTATAGGATAGGAGCTGTATAAGTTTTGTCATTCCTTGCGAAATGTTGATCTGAAACCCCATAAGGTACATACATTCTTGGTCGTGGTGAAATTCTAAGTCGATATAGCGATATCCGTCCATTCGACATAGAAAAATTGTTCCGGGGCCCAAATCGAAAGCTTCCTTATTCCTACAAAATTATTTGATCAATTAAAATATTTTTGCATTAATACGTTATTCTCTTTTAAAGTATGTGTTGTACAAGACCTATATCTATTATATAAATACTTTCTACTATATATATACAAATGTGCATGTATCATACAAACTTATTTTTAGCTTTTTCCCATAAAAAATATAAAAAAAAAACATATAACAAAGCATTCTAACGAAATACCATGTCAACCAAATATTCTGTAAAAAAGCCTATCCATCATGTACGGTTTAGGGAAAGCTGGCATAATACACCCGAAAATTGGTTAGAGTATAATAGTTTGGGAGCAAAAATTTAATTTTATACAAATGTTTGAGGATGTATTTAGAATTGTTGCACAGACTAATGAGTTGATGTATTGTCAATCGCTACCACGGTTACCACTTCTGCCAAAAATAATCTATCAAGATTTAAAGAAAATTTTACTACAAAACTACCAAAATTAAAAAAGTCTTATTTTGAAATTGTTATGATTTTTTTTTTGTGGTAGGAACAAATATTTGTTTCTTCGCAAGAAATGTTTTATTTTTTTACTTCAGAAGTTTATTTCAGTATTTGCAAAATTATACATTATGATGTCTTCTATTAGCGACAATGTTTTGAATTGTAAATGTGTCGAATTTTAAATTTTTTACGGATTTAGCTTGCATCAAGATGGGAAAGTATATAATGGACTTGAAGAATATAGCCTAAAGACATGACATTTATAGAAAATTTTGTCAAAATTTTATTTCGATAGGAAATGTTGTCAAAAATTTATTTTTATAGGAAATGTTGTCTAAATTTTATTTCTATAGGAAATTTTCTCAACATTTTATTTCTATAGAAAATTTTTTCAACATTTTATTTCTATAGCAAATGTTGTCAACATTTTATTTCTGTATGAAATTTTGTAGAAATTTTATTTCTAAAAAAATTATTTCTATAGAACATTTTGTTTCTATTATTTCTTCTATAGAAAATTTTGCTAAAATCTTATTTCTATAGAAAAGTTTGTCAAAATTTTATTTCTATAGAAAACTTTGTCAAAATTTTACTTCACTCAAAAAAAAGTGAACTCTCTATTTCGCTAAAGCCATATTAACTTTATATTAGTTCATACAATCATTATGTTTGGAAAAAGTTTATTTTAGTCAAGTAATTTTTTGCGTATGTTAGTTAAATGAACTAAAAACGGGAAAAAGTTATACACAAATAAAGCATAAAGATTTCCTAATTTCGTATTTCTTACAAAATAGTTCATTATTTCTTTAAATTTGTAAATTTTACCAAAAATGTGTCCATCATGAACTTCGTATGTCACTAAAGACATTCTTGCAATTTTGCACTCCAAGATTTCTCTTAAAACTACAAAATTTTCTTTAACTACTGAAAAAATTTAGTTATGTCTAATAAACTTTATTTCTACAGAAAATTTTGACAAACTTTTATTTCTTAGAAAACTTTGACAAAATTTTATTTCTTTAGAAAATTTTGTCAAAATTTTATTTCTATAGGAAATTTTATTTCTATAGAAAATTTAGTGAAAATTTTTTTTCTATAGGAAATTTTCTCAAAATTATATTTTCATAGGAAATTTGGTCAAAAAATTTTTTTCTATAGTAAATTTGTCAAAATTTTATTTCTATAGGAAATTTTGTCAAAATTTTATTTCCATAGAAATTTTTGATAAAATTTTATTTCTATAGAAAATTTTTTTCAACATGTTATTTTTATAGAAAATTTTGTCAGAATTTTATTTTTATAGAAAAATTTTACAAATTTTTTTTTATAAAATTTTGTCAAAATTTTACTTCTACAGGAAATTTTGTCAAAATTTTATTTCTAAAGGGAATTTTGTCAAAATTACATTTCCATAGAAAATTTTGTCAAAATTTTATTTCTATAGAAAATTTTGTCAAAATTTTACTTCTATATAAAATTTTGTCAAGATTTTATTTCTATAGAAAATTTTGTAAAAATTTTATTTCTATAGAAAATTTTGTCAAAATTTTATTTCTTTATTGTTGTTTTTGATCTCAGCTTAAAGCCATGCATTGACTAAACTACAAGTGTAGCTTAACCAACAGAGGAAAAGTATGCTTGTCAAATTTATTTGGGCAAAGCCCTATAGACTGCAGATAGCTGGATGTACAGCTGTTTCGGAATTACCACATTCCTCATCAGCATCCTCTACTTTCAGCAAAACTATCAACCAATTATCAGAATAAATTCGGGTAATTCATTCAACCCAAAGTGAACTGCACTTGAACCTTACGAAAAAAGGTTTTATAGTCGGCTACTGCCTAAACAAATTTGCAAGCATATGTCTTTTCCTTTGCCAAACTCAAATCATCGATTTGAATGTAGTTGGCTGTTTTTTTTTTTTTTTTTTTTTTTTTTTTGAGCGTGCTTGCTCTATCTTCATTCGTTTTGTTTGTTATTGTTGGCTTCTCTTCAATCGTTATTGTTGTTTTTGATTTATTTCTATAGAATATTTTGCCAAAATTCTATTTCTTCTAAAGGAAATTGTGTCAAGATTAGATTTTTATAGGAAATTTGGTCAAAATTTTACTTCTATAGGAAATTTTGTCAAAATTTTATTTCATAAGAAATTTTTTCAAAATTTTAGTTCTATAAAAAGTTTGTCAAAATTTTATGTTTATAGCAAATTTTGTCAAAATTTTATTTCTATAGAAAATGTTGTCAAAATTTTATTTCTATAGAAAATTGTGTTAAAATTTTACTTCTATAGAAAATTTTGTCAAAATTTTACTTCTGTGGGAAATTTTGTCAAAATGACATTATTATAAGAAATTTGGTCAAAATTTTATTTCCATAGGAAATTTTGTAAAAATATTATTTCTATTGGAAATTTTGTAAAAGGTTTATTTCTATAGGAAATTTGGTAAAAAATTTATTTCTATAGAAAATTTTGTCAAAATTTTACGTCTATAGAAAATTTGGTAAAAATTTTATTTCTAAAGGGAATTATGTAAAAATTATATTTCAATAGAAAATTTTGTAAAAAAATATTTCCATAGAAAATTTTGTCAAAATTCTATTTCTTCTATAGGAAATTTGGTCAACATTTTATTTCTTTAAAAAATTTGATCTTTAGAAAATTTTATCGAAATTTGATTTCTATAGAAAATTTTATCAAAATTTTTATATTTTTATCGAAAATTTGTGAAGGACCTCTTAATTGGTGAGGCATACTTGACAAAATCTACCAAAGCATTAAGAACTCTACCAAACAGTAAAAAATCTACCAATTTAGATCATCCGTGATCGCTACCCACAAATTTTTCCTATCTTTCTGGCAACATACGGATACCACGATGAAAAACTACTCGCCTGTCAATACACGAGTCGACCCAGCTTTCGTGATAACATATTTTGATATATTTAATTAAAATATTCATTATCCCAATTAATATTTTGATAAATTTTCGGACAGATATAAAACATAAGATGTAAGTACAAAGTTTGATTTGAAGATGTTAATTGCAAGGCCGTATTCAGGGGGAGGGATGAGGGGGATCAAACCCCCCCCCAAAATAAATGAATATTTTTATATAAATAAATATATATTTTTAGCTGCATAAAAAAATCTTATCGAAGATGTTGAAGAAAAGCTGGAGGTTTTATTTTGAAAAACGCTTACCTATACAACTTGCACAAATCATAGAATACTAGTGGAAAAGCCCGTCAAACGATGGTCGAGAAAACAAATTGTTTTTGTTCTCGCACCACAAATTTCATTTTTGGAAAATGTCTCTGCTTTTTATTTGTGTTTGTTGTTCTTTTTGTGAACATGACTCGCTTTGTTTGGCCATAGCAACAACAACGAAACAGCCAAACACACATGTGATTGGCTGTTTCGCAGGTTCTTTCGCAAAACCTGCGAAAAGAACCTGCCTAATTCAGCGATGGAAGCACTTGGAGAGTGCAATAAAGAGATATTTCCAAACGTGCATATTCTTTTAAAAATGTTGGTCACTTTGCCAGTTACTCAGGGATGGAAAATACAATTTTTAAGAAAGTACAAAAAAGGTATTTTTTGAGCGGAAAGGTACTTTTTACTAAAGAAAATAAAATTTTGACAAAATTTTCTATATAAATAAAATTTTGCAAAAATTTTCTATAGAAATAAAATTTTGCAAAAAAATCTGTAGAAAAAAAATTTGCAAAATTTTTTCTATAGAAATAAAATTTTGCAAAAATTTCCAATAGAAATAAAATTTGTACAAAATTTTCAATTGAAATAAAATTTTGTACAAAATTTTCTATAAAAATAAAATTTTGCAAAAATTCTGTATAGAAATAAAATTTTGACAACATAAATAAAAAAATAAAAAATCGATAATATAGAATCGCATTCTTTTTTCGACTAAAACATTCTTGAAGTTCAATAAAATCCTGTTTTTCACTATTTCTTTTACAAAATCGAGATTTTTTTCCCACATGAACATGTCTGTTTTGCCATAGTTGTAAAAGACTATTAGCAAATAAGGTTGATAAAGACTTTCTCAAAATATTAAAATATTTTGTCAAAGCTATTGTACCATAAATCTGATATCGACTCAAAAATGTCTACACAAAAGGTACTAAATCAATCGCTGGGGTACTACGGTACTGACCGGGGTGAAAAAGTATTGAAAAAAGTACTATAGTACTGCATTTTCCATCCCTGCAGTTACTACGTACTCATCCGAACTTTCATTTTCAACAATGAAGAGATTAAAGACGTATCTTAGAAATTCGATTAGCGAGAGTAGACTCAATAGATTGGCATTAATGTCGGTTCATCGCCGAATAAATGTGCCGACTGAAGAAGTAATTGATTTATTTGCTGCCCAAAAAGCCCATCGGCTCAATTTAATATTATAAAAATATTGTATACATACTTATGCATAAATAAAATTTTCTACACATGAGATTATATGAATATTTTTTTTTAAGTTGAACCCCCCCCGATTTAAAATCATGGCTACGGCTTTGGTTAATTGACTGCAAATTTTCTATTTTCTGCTGTAAACATCTGTTTGTGATAAAACTCCTGCAATAGTTGCATAACGGATTCAAGCAAAACAATTATTTATTTTATTTATTTGAGTGTAAAGTAGTTTGGTCTTTGTTTGCCAATGCAATAGAAAATCTATTTTGCTTGTCCTTATAAAATGTTTTTTTTTTTTTTTTTTTTTTTTAATTTGGGGGAAAAATACAAAGCATATTTGGCCAAATTTGAGGGCGGTTGAAGAGAATAACTTAAAATGGCATTTTTTAGAATTCATGAAGATGAAGCTTCACATTGATATTCAGCTATTTAAGACTACTTTCCGTATATGATTTAAAACATCAAAGACATTTTTTTCAAAAGCTCATAGTACTGAAAAGCCAAATCATCTTTTATCTGTGATGCTGATGAATTCCGTTTTGATTTTGATGTTAAGGAGTGGGTGGAGGGTGTGGAGGGGGTGGTCGGACGTTTTATGTGGGTTCTCAAGTTGCAAAGTGGGTGAGAATTTGGGTATGGGACAGTTATGTTTGCAATTTCAATATTTTTACAAATCAATGAAATTTCTGGAAATGTAATCGAATATGTTATGATACCTTACAGCGATAGCCTCTTTGTGATCCCGGAGTACTACTAATTGGGATCATCAACAATGAAATGGCTTGTAGATTCTCAAAAGAGATCTCAAACATATTATGCAATAAATTCATATATTTTTTGATACTGCCGAAATATTATGATGTTTATCGTATATAAACCTATAAAACCTTTGGAAGCACTTTGACTCAGACAATGTAATTTGTTGGGCAATATCTCCTCCCAAAAAAGATTGTGTTGTTATACAAACTAAAAACTATTTGTGGTTAGTTGAATATGAACATTAATATTTTAATCACCAAAATATTTCCAGTTAAAATGTTAATTGAATGTGAAAACTTTTTCAATTAAAAAGTTAATTGATACAATTGACTTTTTAATCAAACTCGGAAGACTAAGTCAATTAAAACAAGTATATACGGCCGTAAGTTCGGCCAGGCCGAATCTTATGTACCCTCCACCATGGATTGCGTAGAAACTTCTACGAAAGACTGTCATCCACAATCGAATTAATTGGGTTGTATCTTAAAACTTCTTAACATCGTTTTCTAAATTGTTAGTTAGTCCATACGCGGTATATAAAAGGTGGTTAAAATTTCAAGGGCCGATGTTGATTTTGTATAAAACGCAAACTGTTTAGGAAATTATTGTAATTTTATTTTATTATGATATATTGGTATTACTCAATTATGTATGGAACAAAATATCGGCCAAATGGGCGCCGAGACCTCGGTGGCACACCTTCATCCGATGGTCCAAATTTTCGATGACGCTGAGGCATAATGGAGGTTCTATGTAGTTAATGTGCCGAATTATCTCATCCTTTAGGTCTTGAATTGTTGCTGGCTTATCGACGTACACCTTTTCTTTCAAATAGTCCCAAAGAAAAAAATCCAACGGTGTCAAATCACATAATCTTGGCGGCCAATTGACATCGCCATTACGTGAGATAACACGGCCATTGAATTTGTTGCGCAAAAGAGCCATTGTTTCTTTAGCTGTGTGGCAAGTGGCACCGTCCTGCAGAAACCACATATCGTCCGCATCCATATCTTCCAATTCGGGCCATAAAAAGTTCGTTATCATCTCACGATAGCGAACACCATTCACAGTAACTGCCTGACCGGCCTCATTTTGGAAAAAATACGGCCCGATGATGCCGCCAGCCCATAAACCGCACCAAACTGTCACTCTTTGTAGGTGCATTGGTTTTTCGACAATCACTCTTGGATTCTCATTCGCCCAAATGCGGCAATTCTGTTTATTGACGAATCCACTGAGGTGAAAATGTGCCTCATCACTGAAGATGATTTTCTTCGAAAATAAATCATCCACTGTTGCCATTTCTTGGAACCATTTAACACGTTGTTGGATAGTGTATCTCTCCACGGTTCAAATTGAATAAGTCTGAAATATAGAAATGTCAAATAAAATTCGGACACGTTTAGGTGTGGTTCACATTCAACATCGGCCCTTACAATTTAACCACCCTTTATTAGACAAAAAAAGTATGTATATGTAAGTCTACAAATAATTACGAATCGATATGGACTTTTGCATGGATGTGGATGATTGGACCATTTTTTGTGTGATTGGG
The DNA here is from genome assembly GCF_050003625.1 of Haematobia irritans. Lineage (NCBI taxonomy): Eukaryota > Metazoa > Arthropoda > Insecta > Diptera > Muscidae > Haematobia > Haematobia irritans. The sequence continues at coordinate 199,206,196 of NC_134397.1, read as the reverse complement.
GATCGATTTATCTGAGGGCTATATATCACTGTAGACCGATATGGACCTAGTTAGGCGTGTTTGTTAACGGCCATATACTAGCACTATAAACCAAATTTCAACTGACTCGGATGAAATTTGCTCCTCCAAAACCAAATCTCGGGATCCGTTTATATGGGGCTACATATGATTATGGGCTGATATGGAACACTTTTGACATGGTTGTTAAATATCATATACTACCACCACGTACCGAATTTCAACCAGATCGGATGAATTTTGCTTCTCCGAAAGGCACCCGGGTCAAATCTGGGGACCGGTTTATATGGGGGCTATATATAATTATGGACTGATATGAACCAATTCCTGCATGGTTGTTAGAGACCATATACTAACACAATGTACCAAATTTCAGCCGGATCGGATGAAATTGGCTTCTCTTAGAGGCTCCACAAGCCAAATCGGAGGATCGGTTTATATGGGAGCTATATATAATTATGGACCGATGTGGACCAATTTTTGTATGGTTGTTAGAGATCATATACTTACACCATGTACCAAATTTCAGCCAGATCGGATGAAATTTGCTTCTCTTAGAGGCCTCGCAAGCCAAATTTGGGGGTCCGTTTATATGGGGGCTATACGTAAAAGTGGACCGATATGGCCCATTTGCAATACCATCCGACCTACATCAATAACAACTACTTGTGCCAAGTTTCAAGTCGATAGCTTGTTTCGTTCGGAAGTTAGCGTGATTTCAACAGACGGACGGACGGTCGGACATGCTCAGATCGACTCAGAATTTCACCACGACCCAGAATATATATACTTTATGGGGTCTTAGAGCAATATTTCGATGTGCTACAAACGGAATGACAAAGTTAATATACCCCCCATCCTATGGTGGAGGGTATAAAAAGATTTTTTTTTGTAATTTTAATATAAAAATTAATTGATATCAATCAATTTTTTAATCAAAATAAAAGTCAATTAAGAAAGTGATTGAAAATAACTAAAAAAATAATTGATACATTAATTTTTTGTTGTTCCAATTGACAATTTAATAAAAAAATTTATCGATGTCGCTTGCACAACACTATTATGTGTTTAATTGATTTAATTAAAAAGTTAATTGAAAACTGAATTGAAGTTTAACTAAGTAATTAATTGAATTACATTTTTAATTGAATCAATTAAAAAATGAATTGAATTTTTCAAATCTAATCAATTAATGTGTTAACCAAATATGTTTTGTGCCCTATTAAAACTGTGGTTGATACTATCATTTTCGTGATTGGGATCATCAACTATGAAGTGGCTTGTACATGCAGAGAATAAACATGATTGTCACAATCTTATTCGACAAGCAAAATAATATGATAGGAGCTAATTTTGCGGCGACCACGTAACACTTTCACCTTCAACCAGGTTGGCTCAGTGAACATGGTTCTAAGAAAAATAAAATTGTCCTCATCTAAAATGTTATTATATTGATAAAAAGAATTTTGTTTGAATCAATTAAAAAATTAATTGAATTTTTCAAATCAAATCAATTAATTTGTTAATCAAATATGTTTTATGGCCTATTAAAACTGTGGTTGATACTATCATTTTCGTGATTGAAGACATTTCAATTAAAAAATTAATTGGATCAATTAATTTTGGTGATTGAATCAGAATAAAAAATTTGCGTGAGTATTAGGCATTTAATATTTACGTATAAACTAACAAGTATATAAGGTCGAAAGTTCGGCCACGCCGAATCTTATATACCGTCGACCATGGATTGAGTACACTGTTCGCAATCGACAATCGAATTATTTGGGTTGTGGTAACAGTTGCTGATGGCGAGGTATCTTAGAACTTCGTAAAATTGTCTTCAACTATGCAAGATAAATAAAGGCAGATTAAATACCTTCATATATAAACCTCTTTAGTAATTAATCGGTTAATACACAGGAAACATGTTTACCACACAGAAAAAAATTTCACGAAAATTTTTCCAATTAAAATTTTAATTGAGTTTTAAAAAATATTCAATTAAAAATTTAATTGAATCAACAAATTTTTTAATTTAAACAAAAATCAATCACAAAAATTAATAGTATCAATTAATTTTTTAATTGGATCAATTAATTTTTTAATTGACTTTCAATTAATTTTTTAATTGATACTATCATTTCTGTGTTTGAAGACATTTCAATTAAATGTTAACTAGATCAATTAACTTCGTGACTGAATGCAAATATTGTTTTTCTGCGTATAGAGGATTTTACAGACAATTATGAACCGATGTGAACCAACTTCCAATTTATATGCGAACTTTATATTATTATTGATTTATTTATAGAGTAGGAATGTATTCCATCCTAACAGACTAGCAATTCTAAAACTAAATTATGTCTAAAATAGAATTAAAACTATTTAGGGAAATTGAAAAATCTAAATCAAAATTATTATTTAAATTGTTAAATTCCTTTAGAAATCTTAAAATTGGGTCCAAAGATGCACAGTTAGTTCTTTGAACAGGAATTTGTAAAATAATCATGATTTCGCAAACAATGTATTGGTACATTAAAACCAATCAACTCTAAAGGAGACGGGTAATCTATAAATCCACTAATCCATTAAAAAAAATGGACCGATATAGACCAATTATTTCATGGTTGTTAGAAGCCACATATAGACATCACATACCAAATTTCGAGCGAATGGAATGAAATTGGCTCCTTCAAAGGACTGTGGAAATCAACTCCACTTTAATAGGAGATATATAAAATTTTGGACTGCTATGGAAAAATTCGGCTATGAAAAGGAGGTCGCTTATCATTAAGCTTAACGTAGAATCGGGTAGCACTCACTGGTAAGAGGAATGCTCACCACTGTGGATTCACAATGCACTGAGTAGTCTAAGTGAGCCTGAAATATCGGACTGTCACTGTACCTAACCTAATCTAACCAACATCAATAGAAATTACCTGTACCTAGTCGATAGCTTGTTTGTTAGAAGTTGGTGTGATTTCAACAGACTGACGGACGGACATTGTTAAATAGACTCACAATTTCACCACGACCCAGAATGGTATAGGGTCTGAGACCAATATGAATGACAATGTAAGTGTACCCCCCATCCTATAGTGCCAAAAATTACGTGCACAATTGCCACTCGATCCAAAATTACTCTACCAAAGTTTGAAGAAAATGTTGCCAAAAAAACTGCCAAATAAAAGATCTTTTTTTTCAGTTTTGGATCAAATTTTATTTCTATAGAAAATTTTGTCAAAATTTTAGTTCTATAGAAAATTTTGTCAAAATCTAATTTTTGTAGAAAATGTTGTCAAAATTTTATTCCTATAGAAAATTTTGTCAAAATTTTATTTCTATAGAACATTTTGTCAAAATTTTATTTCTATAGAAAATTTTGTCAAAATTTAATTTCTATAGAAAATTTTGTCAAAAGTTTATTTCTATAGATAATTTTGTCAAAATTTTATTTCTATAGAAAATTTTGTCAAAATTCTATTTCTATAGAAAATTTTGTCAAAATTTTATTCCTATAAAAAATTTTGTCAAATTTTATTGCTATAAAAAATTTTGTCAACATTTTATTCCTATAAAATATTTTGTTAAAATTTTATTTCTATGGAAAATATTGTCAAAATTTTATTTCTATAGAAAATTTTGTAAAATTCTTATTTTTATAGAAAATTTTGTCAAAATTTTAGTTCTATAGAAAATTTTGGCAAAATTTTATTTTTGTAGAAAATTTTGTAAAAATTTTATTTTTGTAGAAAATTTTGTCAAAATTGTATTTCTATAGAAAATCTTGTCAAAATTTTATTTCTCTAGAAAAATTTGTCAAAATTTTATTTTTGTAGAAAATTTTATGAAAATTTTATTCCTATAAAAAATTTTGTCAAATTTTATTACTATAAAAAATTTTGTCAAATTTTATTTCTATAAAAAATTTTGTCAACATTTTATTCCTATAAAATATTTTGTTAAAATTTTATTCCTATGGAAAATATTGTCAAAATTTTATTTCTATAGAAAATTTTGTAAAATTTTTATTTTTATAGAAAATTTTGTCAAAATTTTAGTTCTATAGAAAATTTTGGCAAAATTTTATTTTTGTAGAAAATTTTGTAAAAATTTTATTTTTGTAGAAAATGTTGTCAAAATTGTATTTCTATAGAAAATTTTGTCAAAATTTTATTTCTATAGAAAATTTTGTCAAAATTTTATTTTTGTAGAAAATTTTGTGAAAATTTTATTCCTTTAAACAATTTTGCCAAAATTTTATTCTGTGGAAAATATTGTCAAAATTTTATATCTATATAAAGTTTTCTAAAATTTTTATTTTTATAGAAAATTTTGTCAAAATTTTATTCCTATAAAAAATTTTGTCAAAATTTTATTTCTATGGAAAATATTGTCAAAATTTTATTTCTATAGAAAATTTTGTAAATTTTTTATTTTTAGAGAAAATTTTGTCAAAATTTTAGTTCTATAGAAAATTTTGGCAAAAATTTTTTTTGTAGAAAATTTTGTCAAAATTTCATGCCTATAGAAAATTTTGTCAAAATTTTATTTCTATAGAAAATTTTGTCAATATTTTATTAATATAGAACGTTTTGGCAAAATTTTGTTTCTACAGAAAATTTTATCAAAATTTTATCAGTTTAGAAGATTTTATCAAAATTTTATTTCTATAGCAATTTTTGTCAAAATTTTATTTCTATAGAAAATATTGTCAAAATTTTACTTCTATATAAAGTATTGTCAAAATTTTATTTCATTAGAAAATTTTGTCTAAATTTTATTTCTATAGATTTTGTCAATTCTTTTTTCTATAGAAATTTTTGTCAAATTTTATTTCTATAGAAAATTTTGTCAAAATTTTATTTCTATAGAAAATTTTGTCAAAATTTTATTTCTATAGAAAATTTTGTCAAAATTTTATTTCTATAGAAAATTTTGCCAAAATTTTATTTCTATAGAAAATTTTGTCAGAATTTTATTTCTATAGAAAATTTTGTCAAAATTTTATTTCTATAGAAAAGTTTGTCAATTTTTTATTACTATAGAACGTTTTGGCAAAATTTTGTTTCTACAGAAAATTTTTCCAACATTTTATCCCTTTAGAAGATTTTATCACAATTTTATTTCTATAGAAATGTTTGTCAAAATTTTATTTCTATAGAAAATATTGTCAAAATTTTACTTCTATAGAAAGTATTGTCAAAATTTTATTTCTCTAGAAAATTTTGTCTAAATTTTATTTCTATAGATTTTGTCAAAATTTTATTTCTATGGAAATTTTTGTCAAAATATTATTTCTATAGAAATTTTTTTATTTGTATAGAAAATTTTATCAAAATTGTATCTGGCAACCGTTATTACCAGTAGATGTCCTTAAAATACGAATTAGGATTTCACTTAGCGTGGAATACACCTTTCTCTGATATAGATTGTTTGCCTGTTCCAAAAATCGATAAACTTTTGAGTGAAGACGTATTGTCCTTACGGTTAAGTTGTTTATCTTCAAAATGCGCACTTAATTTTATAGATTTTTTACTTGAAATATAGTGTAATTTCTACTTGAATTCGAAACTGTCAAAACGATTTTAATGGCTCTGATATGCGGATCTTTTTAAAATAATGTCAGTTAGAGGTATGCACGTGAGTAATATTTTACTCACGCACACTCACGACGGAAAAATCCTGCTCACGCACGATATTGTTTGGTAGAACTCACGTATACTCACGAAAAGAACATTTGTACTCACGCACGAAATGTCGTGACTCACGAATAATTTTATGACTAATTTACCTTAGGGGCGTGTTTGAAAACATGAGCATGATTAAAATCGAGAGCGTTGTTAAACTCTTAACATCCCAGTTGTCACTAAAATTGTAAATGAAATCAACTTTTAAGCGTTTTATGTGCGTGGGCGGGATTTGTTTACATGAGCGTATTTTTCCGAAATTCGTTACTCACGCACACTCACGAAGAAATTATTTTCGTAACTCACTCTCACGCACGACTTTTGGTTTATTAATCACGCACACTCAGGTCGTTGCCATCAGCGTGATTCACGACTCACGCGTGAGTCACGAAATTTTTCGTGATTCACGACAATTTCGTGTCACGTGCACACCACTAATGTCAATACTGTCATCATTCAAATTGTAGTAAGTACAAAGATTTCATGCCTTCATACAGTACGCATTTCTATAATATATAATTTTTTTTACTTGACCAAAAGGCAAAAGACTTTTCATTGACGACGATTTGTCCTGAGAATAAGACGTTTATTAAATGTAGTCTTAGTGTAATCCCTTGAATATTTGCTTTGAATTTTTTACATAAATAATTATAGTTATGACGAAATTTTAAGTGTTAACAAAGTATTTGCTATATCAAGTTATTAGTTCATTTAGGTGTGAAATTTAAAGAGAAAATAAAATGTAATCCAATTTCAAAGATGACAAAATAGGTTTAACAAAAAAAAAAAAAACGAAATATCACTCCCCAAATGGCAATTTATTTGCAACCTTCAATTAGTATAATGGACAGACTTAAGTCGTACCTCTTAAGGGGTCATTACAACAGCTTAGGTTCTTCAAAGCTTCTCGTTGCTCGTTCTTGTGAAAGTAATTCTATCTAATTTGTGTATGGTCAGAGAAAGATTCATTAAAAGTTAACGCCATTTACTAATGGTTTCATCCCAACGCCCCAGTCATAGATAAAAAAGGGTCAAATAGTTAAATAAGAGCTTGGTTAAAATCATTGAACGCCAAGAGATGGAGTAATGGAGAGTTTATCGCAAAGTACTGCTGCACTTCTAATGATGTGCTAACGGCATACCAGACACTTGCTGTAATGGATGGATGACTATGAATGAGTACCGAACTACCGCAAAACTTTCTTGTTATAATAACCAAAATAAATACTAACTTGGGACTTTAATGAAACGAAAGATGATTACAAAGTTTTGAAGGAAAATTTACGTCCCACCGCCGCCCTCCCTCACGATCCTCTGCCCTTTAACCACCAATACCCCACATACTTGCTTTGTATAAAACTTTCTTTGCACTGTTGCTGTCAAAGTTGGAACTTGCGATAAGGAGTGATTCTTTACACAACTATTGGCTGGTGTGGCTAAAAGTCATGTTGGGTAAATGGCCGAATTGCCATAAAAATCAGTTTTCTTTTGTTGATGTTATTGGCCTAAATGGAATTGTCAGGTTAAACAGCATTGTTATCGTAAAGAGCAGTGGATATTTGGTAGCATATTGGATTTGATTTGAGAGACTAACGATCGCCGTCTTAGGCGATTTAACCGATCTATCCAGTCCGTCTAAATATTCATCTATATATATGAATGAGAAAGAGTTGTTTTTATATGTTGCGCTGTAAAAAATATAAATTTGGTATAAACATACCATAAAGTAATATCAAATTTTTAGGACATATATGTTAATATGTTAAAACATATCATGTTTGGAAAATCAAATTTCGAAATACTATATGTGAATATGTAATGGAGGCAAACATATATAAAAACCCGAATTAAAATTGAGCGTACAAAGTGTTCAATGCACAGAAAAACATATAACCAAAATATTTCCAATTGGAAAGTTAATTTAACTTTTCAGTTACAAAATTAATTGATACAATTAACTTTTTAATTGAACTCGAAATTCTATGTCAATAAAATTGAAATAAAATTCAAATTTTTTATTAAAAAAGTGCAATTTTTTAATTAAAAAAATCATACAATAATTTGATCAATCAAACTCGGAAGACTAAGTGAGTTAAAACAAGTATATAAAGCAGTAAGTTCGGCCGGGCCGAATCTTAAATACCCACCACCATGAATCAAATATTATAGTTTCCTGTGAAAATTTCAGGGGGATTTGGTGACAAGCAGATCAGTTCAACCAGTACATTTCTCGAAGATAAATTGAAAGATTTTACCTATGAAGACTAGATCAGATTCTGGATTTATAAGAACCATATTTCTTCGAGTTTTAGAGGAATCATAAACATCGTGTGCAAGGAAATGAAATGAAAATGAAATAACGCCTTGATTTAAAGTCTAACATCTGTAGATTTTTACCCCCATTATTTAAATGATTACCAGAAGTAAAATCTGGAAACTATAATTCAGTTTCAAGCAATTTTCATTATCAGTGCACATTGACCGATATTCACCATTTTCGGCACACCTATTTATGTTCCTAAAATACTTCTTGATTTAAAATTTCATGCAAATTTGAGAAAAACTATGGTTTCTAAAAGCCCAAGAAGTAAAACCGGAAGATCGGTCTATTTGGGAGATAAACCAAAACATGGACCAATACACGCCATTTTAGGCTCTTATATTTAAGATCCTAAAATACCTGTAGATTTCTCATTTCAGGCAAATTGGATAAAAATTACGGATTCTAGAAGCCTAAAAAATAAAATCATTTCTTGCACACCTATTTGTATTCCTAAAAACCTCCAGATTTTCGATTTCAGGCAAAGTGGACAACAATTACGGTTTCTAGAAGCCCAAAAAGTAATATCGGGAGATCGGTCTATCTGATGGCTATATCGAAACATGGACCTATACTCACCATTTTCGGCATACTTTTATTGTCTTAAAATACCTCTAGATTTCCAATTTGAGGCAAGTTGGATAAAAACTACAGTTTCTATAAGCCCAAGAATAAAATCTGGAGATCGGTCTATATGGGGGCTATATAAGAACATGGTCCGATACTCATCATTTTCAGCACACCTCTTTAGGTTTTTATAATACCTCTAGATTTCTAATTTCAGGCAAATTGGATAAAAACTACAGATTTTAGACACCCAAGAAGTAAAAACTGGAGATCGGTCTATATGGGAGCTATACCAAAACATGGACCGATACTCACCATTTTCGGCACACCTCTTTATCGTTCTAAAATACCTAGATTTCCAATTTCAGGCAAATTGGATAAGCCCATTCTATAAGCCCAAGACCCCAAATCGGGAGATCGGTCTATATGGGGTATATACCAAAACCTGGACCGATACAGCCCATCTTCGAACTTGACCTGCCTGCAGACAAAAGACGAGTTTGTGCAAAATTTCAGCACGATTGCTTCATTAATTAATTATCGGTCCTTTTGGTAAGGCCTCCATATCGACCGATTTCATTTCTTGAGGGTATAGAAAACGCACGGATCATGAAAATTGCTTGAAACTGAATGTAAAATTTCCAGATTTTACTTCTCGTAATCATTTAAATAATCGGGGTGAAAATCTACATACTTTAAGATTTCAAATCAAGGCGTTATTTCATCATTTTCTTGCACACTTACAAGAGATGTTATTGATTTCTCTAAAACTCAAACAAAAATGGTTCTTATAAATCCAGAATCTGATATAGTCTTCATAGGTAAAAACATTAAATTTATCTTCGGGAAATGTACAGGTTGAACTGCTCTGCTTGATCTGTCATCAAACCCTCCAGACATTTCAAAGGAAACCATAATATTTGATTTATGGTGGTGGGTATTTAAGATTCGACCCGGCCGAACTTACTGCTGTATATACTTGTTTCTGCTGGTTTGTTCATGTGATATCAAAGTTCTTTAAAAATGTGTTAACGACAGCTTAAATTTCCAAATTCAGGCACCATTTCAAGTCGACATTATACAAGTGAAAAAACAATTCTTTGAATTCAATTAAACTTTTTTGAGTGTAGCTGCTCAAGAAATCAAATGGCCTAGTTGGCCTACATAAACCAAATCTTTACTTAACGTTTGCTTTGACAGAAAATACATACTTAAATTTTTAGTCATAGAAAATATTTATATGTGCAAAATTATATTTTAGGTATATGTCAAAATAAAATTAATACAGTTTGATTAACTAATACGATATAGTATTGCCCTTGTTTATTAGAACTTGCTGTAACCGGAGAGACATAGAACATATCAAGAGTTTGCCATATCGATTTTTCCCATTCTGCCGTAATTGCAGACTTCAGTTCTTTTGGTGTTGTATATTGCTTGGACTTCGCAAATACCTTAGCGGATAATATACCCCGGAAATCTTCTATAGGACTTAGATCGGGACTTAGCGCTGGCCAGTTCAGTAAAAGTATATCACGAGACTTAAAAAAGTTTTTTGTGAGACGTCCAACGTGGATGGGAGCATTATCATGTTGGAAGGTCCAAACTTCACCATATAACACATCTGCAAATCTATTAAATTGTTGTCCAATAAATCGACACATATCTCTGCGTTCATTTTAGTGGGGACAAAACATTTAGATTTTCCTCGTGCTCCAAAAGCTGCCCATACCATAAGAGATCCACCCCCGTTGGTGCTTTTATAGCAAGTTTGACGAGGGTACCGAGAATCTCGCCAATATTTGTGATGGCCATCAGGACCATCCAAATTGAATTTCTTTTCGTCGCAAAATATAACCGTCTCGAACTTTTCGTCCTAAAACTTGTATTTTTCAGCAAAAGAAATACGAGCATTTTTATGGTGTTGTGTTAACCGCGGTTTAGGAATTTTATTTTCGTATTTTAGTCCGTGCTTGATAATTTGCTGAATTCGTTGTCTAGTCACATTCAGACCCAATACTACTTTTATTTCTCTGCAGCTCATATTTTCATTGGCAGCAAGTTGGCGCTTTGTCCTTTGGTCAACGGTTGGAATGCGCCCACTGCGTTTAGCACAACCATAGTTTGTGGGATTTTTTAAAAAATTGGTCACCATCCTAAAATAACATTTTGCTCTTAAAACATGTTTGAGGTGATCATATTCCTTCTCTGGCTGTACTATGGTGGTAGTTTGAATTGGTAACATTTGGTGTTAGCCACCCTGTATGTGAAATTGGCAGAGAATACATAATATTCACACCGATCAAAATAGCATTTTCTTGATTTTGTTTGTCAAAGTTCTCTTATTTCTACTGCTATATTTTTGCCCCTGACTTTTCTGTTACAGATAAATAAATTAACCATAAAAATCGCTGAACTACAACGACGGTTTATAATGCCTCGAAATTGATGGTTAGCGCAAGCCAAAGAATTATAAAGAAAATTCAAATCCGACAATAAAATAAAAGCAGATAATAGCAACCAAGATAAATCCACATAAAAAATGCCAATAAAATACTTGGCCCATGGGTACCAACGGGTATTTGCCTATCAGTCACAAACAGATGATGACCACAAACGCCAACATCTGGAAAAGTGAGAAAAAGTTACAACAAAAGAGGTGAAATTTCAAATTAAAATAGCAACAACCAATATTATACACCATTGGAAAATATCCTCAAGGATTAAAGTGGGTAAAAAACGTGTCAAGTATGGCACATAGATTAATTCTAATTTACGCCTTTGCAATAAGTTTGAATCCCAAGATCAAATTAAGTTCAGGGGCATTATTGCCGGTGGTCGGTGAATGGGAAAACTCTTTGACAGCTGAATCGGGTCCCCTGCCAGTCAATGCTAATGAAGAGTATAATGGATTGTGGCAAACGGAAACACTACCTCAACATTGGTGGCCAACCAAGCAATCTAAAGTTGTTGGCACTTCACCCCTACAAATGACAAGTCCTTCGGGGGCATCTGAATCGTTACGCAGCATGAAGCACCGTCGCCTACACCATTATCATATGCCTAATCGACTTTTCCTCGTGAACAGTGATGTAGGAAATTACACAAAAAAACAAAAAGCCCCATTATCAATTTCCTCAGCTGCTGCAGCACCTGCGGAGTATGCTCAGGCATTATCCCCAAAGTCCTCATCGTCATCATCGCCATCATCATCACCAGGATTAACATCGTCAACATCATATGTCGACGAGACAAGTGTAAGTCTGAAGTTAAAGCCATATGCAACCGTAACATCAGGAGGTGCGAACAACAACAATGAAAAGTTAATTGACAATTCACGTCGTTATAATACCAGGAGCCAGAATCTATCCACAACAAATGCCTATAATTCCAAGGTTACCATTGGCTTGGCACCAACTCAAGTGGAAAGTCGTTTGACACACGCCCTGAAGCGGGATGCAAAACTATACTACAAGGATAACTTGTTGGCACCCAGTTCACTTGAGACGAGACTTGCTCATCTCTCCAACAATGTTAGGAAAAACATGCTCTCTGTGAATAGTGTGGACTCCGAAGAGGTTGTCGAAGAAGCCAAGTTAACCTCCAACGATGTTGACTCTGTAAATCTAAAGAATATTGTGAGACCCATTCATGAAGCTCTGGATAAAGTTAAGCAATTTTGTGATGTCGTTAAGGAAATGCTAACAGATGACAGAGATGATGTAAATAACGCAAAAGAGCTCTATGACCTCAATACTGATGACGGTATTAAATCTAAAAATCACATGGCGGCTAATGAAGGTGAGTTTCTTGGAATATGTGGACAAAAAAATTTGACATTTTTATTTGCTTTTTTACAACCCGATTTGGCACAAGGTTATCTTGCCATCCTTTAAGTGTGCAAAATTTTATCGAAATCGGTTCAGATTTAGATAAAGCTCCCATATATATGTATGTTAGACAACATATAGATTAACAATTTAGAAGTCAATACGCAATCTATAGCGAGGAGCAGGGCTGTGGAGCCGGAGTCGGAGTCTAAAGATTTTGCTGGAGTTGGAGTCGGAGTCGTAAAAATTTTGCTCGACTCCGACTCCGGCTAAACAAAATTTTTTAAAACACTTCACATTTTTGTAACTAAGCTAGTTTTTACGCAAATTAGTTTCCATTGCGTTATTCATTCGATCAATGTACAGCATGATTGTAAATGAAAATCAACTTCCAATTACGGCTATCTTTTTATGTTTCCTAGAATGTTAGACTAGCAGATGGGTTGTATCGATCCATTTTAATGTCCATATCAATTTATTTGAAATATTTCGAACAATCGAAATTATTTTTTTTAAGGCCATATACATATGTGGAATATTGACAGAAAATTTTGTCAAAATATTATTTCTATAAAAAGTTTTGTCAAAATTTTATTTCTATAGCAAATTTTGTTAAAATTGTATTTCTATAGCAAATTTTGTCAAAATTTTATTTCTATAAAAAAATTATTAAAAATTTTTTTACTATAGAAATATTTTTTTCTATAGAAAATTTAGTCAAAATTTTATTTCTATAGAAAATTTTGTTTCTATTTTTTTTTGTTACACAAACATTTTTTCAAAATTTTATTTCTATTGATAATTTTATTTCTATAAAAAATTATTAAAAATGTTTTTACTATAGAAATATTTTTTTCTATAGAAAATTTAGTCAAAATTTTATTTCTATAGAAAATTTTGTTTCTATAGAATAGTTTGCAAAATTTTATTTCTATAGAACATTTTTTTTTGAATTTTTTCAAAATTTTATTTCTATTGATAATTTTATTTCTATAAAACTTTAAGTCAAAATTTTATTTCTATAGAAAATTTTGCGAAAATTTTATAGTAATAGATTTTTTTATTAGAAATTTTGGTCAAAATTTTATTTCCATAGAAATTTTGGTCAAAATTTTATTTCCATAGAAAATTTTGTCAAAATTTTATTTCTATAGAAAATTTAGTCAAAATTTTGTTTCTGTAGAATATTTTGCAGAATTTTATTTACTACACAAAAATTTTTCTAAAATTGTATTTGTATTGATAATTTTTCCAAAATTTTATTTCTATAAGAAAAAATTGTCAAATTTTATTTCTATAGCAAATTTTCTCAACATTTTTTTTCTTACTGATGCTCACTGATACTCACTGCTATAAAAAATGTATTAAAAAATTTATTACTATAGAAATATTTGTTTCTATATAAAATTTAGTCAACATTTTATTTCTATAGAAAATTTAGTCAAAATTTTGTTTCTATAGAATATTTTGCAAAATTTTATTTCTATAGAAAATTTTGCAAAATTTTGTTTGCTACACATTTTTTTTTAAATCGTATTTCTATTGATAATTTTTTCAAACTTTTATTTCTATAAAAAATTTTGCCAAATTTTATTTCAACAAAAATTTTATTCAAAATTTTATTTCTATATATTTGGTAAAAATTTGATTTCTATAGAAACTTTTGCAAAATTTTATTTACTAGACACAATTTTTTTCAAAATTGTATGCTCACTGCTAAGTCGAAAACTTGTAGAAATGACTCAAATTTTCAAAATTTTCAATGAATGAATCATAAATGCATTTTTGCGAAATTGTCTAAACAATTATAAATATTCCCAAATATTGCCCGAGATTTTATAGAAGTCTGATTTGAGATTTTATCAAAATGTAGATCTAAATACAAAGTTGTGCAGAGAATATTATAATCGGCCCGCCCGACTTTAAACTTTCCTTGCATTTTTTGTTAAAATTGTGTTACGTCCCATAACGTTAGATTTAAATTTTAAGTACATAGATTTTGTAGAAGTATATACAATTTTGTCTAAATCCATTCAGATTCAAATTCATGCATATGGGAATATAAACCTTTATATAGCTCGCAACAAATTTAAAGGATTTGAGATAGTATCAATAATTTTGGTCCACAAATACATATACTGTTGGTATCTTCTCATATTATGATAGATATTTATATCATTATTTTATTTATTAAACATTGCCCTAAATTTGAAATATAGAGTTCAGTTAGCATCTAATGTGCAATTAAGACCTTTTTTTCACACATAAATAAATACGATACTTTATATAGATCCACTTACGGTACCCCCACAATAGAACTACAAATTAGTGGTATTAAAATTAGATTTAGTTATATTACCCGGAGTCGACTCCGGAGTCGGAGTCGGAGTCGAGCTGATGAAAAATGCTGGAGTCGGAGTCGGAGTCGAGCAAAATTGGCTCGACTCCACAGCCCTGGCGAGGAGTACATAAGATTCGGCCTGGCCGAACTTTAACCCGTATATATTTGTTCCTTACTGTATTTTATATATAGGAAAAAATCAGAAAATTTAAATGTATTGCGAATACTGCTCTAAGTCTATCTCTAAAATAGCTTTTTGGGATGTACATTAAAAGTAATGACTTTGGAAACACATCCAAGTTTTTGTTGCTCATACATGGTCTTATCTCTTATCCTTGTGGTCACTTATTAATACATTATCTTTAATTATGTATCCTATCTAAGTACTTACATACTTACTTATTCTATATCATTTTCTATTTGATTTCAAATCAGATGACACCAGTGGCATTGGCCGAGCACATATAAATGTTCCTTTAATGGCCACCTATAATTGGATGCTTAAAGCACAACCAAAAAGAGACGAGTCATTACACTCATATCAAACATCAAACCAAGAAGGTCAAGGCCATACAAATGGTCTGGAAAACATACGCCAGGTAATGCCTACAGTCAATGAAGCACAATCATTTACCGAAGTCAGAGAACAAGTACTGGCACCTAGACGATTGGAAGAAACCAATTTACAACATGACCTACGTAAAGAATCAATGGCACTTCGACGTTCATCCTCATCGTCATCATTGCCATTTGTTAGTGAAAGTGAGCGTAAAATAAAGAAGAAATTTAAGAAAAAACTGTCAAAATTTATGTTACCCCTATTACTGGCCTATAAGTTGAAATTTTTGACCTTGTTACCCCTGTTGGTGGGAGGCCTCACATTGTTGGTGGGTTCAACGGGTTTAGCTGGATTCTTTTTTGCTCTCTTCGCAGCCGTAATGGCAATGAAAGGTGGTCATGGACACCGGAGTATAACATAAACGTCTTTGTGTTAATTTCACTTCAATTAGATTAAATGAATGAAATATCAGATATAAGAATCTTATTAAGTTATTAATTGTTAAGCATACATCTATAGAATTATTTTATTTTTATTTAGCATGTAAGAAAAAAATTTGTTATAAAAAAAACTTTACACTAGATGAATAAACAAATTACCTTTTGATCCCCACCGAAGGCATTGGAAGGATTGTGGCTGTGGCAACCGTTTTTATTGCCAACTTCCTTATTGAAATTGAATCAACTAACAGTTAGGAGCAAAAAAGTGGCATAATAAAGTGTACACACACATTCGTTTAAATTAATTTCATTTTAGTTTTTACATTTACGATTTGATTAAATTGTTTTTCGATTTGCCACAAGAGTATCTCTTAAATCTCTAATTTAATTTAGGCTTTCCAGATGTCCGGGATTCGCCTGGATTGTCCCGGAATTTCATCTCCAGCAAATGTCCCGAATCTTTCAGAAAATTTGCCAAAAATCCCGTAATATCAATTACTCAAGGCACATGTTTTAATATTTTCCATTTTTTAGAAAAGAAAACGATTTGGCACTAAATCGCTTTAAACATATTTTTGGTTTTGGATGTTCGTATTTTTGGATGTCAGATATTGCACCAGTTAATTCAATCTCATCACTAACAGTAACAAATCAAATTACCATCACTGCCTTTCACATCATCAGCTGTCACTTGAGCAGTAAATGTAAAATAAATATAAGCAAATATCTAATTTTATTTCAAGTTCCCGTTTTTCTGTGAAATGTATATTTTTACAAATTATAATAATCAGTTCACATTAATTTTTGGACACTGGTATATTACCGAATGTAATATGCCAGTAAATATGAGTTTAGAAACAACATGAGTTCAAGAACCAATATTTCCTAAAATGTCGATGATTGATATAAAATCATCGCAGCCATCTTGGGAGAAAGTTTCGGAGGCTCCAACATATGTAGGAATTTGAAAATCTGCAAACAATAACGACTACAACATGGCATTTCTGCAAATTTACCAAAGTGATAAAATTTACCAAGTAATAACATATGGGCAACTATTTACGAAAAATGTGATTGTTTGTGCTTTCCCCGACAAATCCCGGAATATACGGCGCAATGTCCCGGATTTCGGCAACCATCATCTGGCAACCCTAATTTTACCTAAAAATCAATAAAAACAAGTATATATGGCCGTAAGTTCGGCCAGGCCGAATCTTATGTACCATCCACCATCGATAGCGTAGAAACTTCTACGAAAGACTGTCATCCACAATCGAATTACTTGGGTTGTCGTATCTTAAATCGTTTCCAAAATTGTGAGTTAATCAATACGTGGTATATATTAGACAAAAAAGGTATGTGTAGGTAAGTCTACAAATAATTACGAATTGATATGGACTTTTGCACGGTACCTAGGGAGCCAGAATTGAAATATGGGGGTCGCTTATATCGGGGCTATATACATTATGAACTTGATATGAACCAATTTTTGTGTGATTGGGGATCGATTTATGTGAGGGCTATATAAAGGGTGATTCTTTTGAGGTTAGGATTTTCATGCATTAGTATTTGACAGATCACGTGGGATTTCAGACATGGTGTCAAAGAGAAAGAGGCTCAGTATGCTTTGACATTTCATCATGAATAGACTTACTAACGAGCCACAACGTCGAATTTTCAGTGAATGGGCCCTAGAAAAGTTGGCAGAAAATCCGCTTTTTTATCGACAAATTTTGTTCAGCGATGAGGCTCATTTCTGGTTGAATGGCTACGTAAATAAGCAAAATTGCCGCATTTGGAGTGAAGAGCAACCAGAAGCCGTTCAAGAACTGCCCATGCATCCCGAAAAATGCACTGTTTG
Organism: Haematobia irritans; assembly: GCF_050003625.1. Lineage (NCBI taxonomy): Eukaryota > Metazoa > Arthropoda > Insecta > Diptera > Muscidae > Haematobia > Haematobia irritans. The sequence goes on along the minus strand of NC_134397.1, from coordinate 199,188,570 downwards.
GTGTGGTTTGTACGCTGGTGGAATCATTGGACCGTATTTTTTCAAAGATGCTGTTGGACGCAACGTTACGGTGAATGGCGATCGCTATCGTTCGATGCTAACAAACTTTTTGTTGCCAAAAATGGAAGAACTGAACTTGGTTGACATGTGGTTTAAACAAGATGGCGCTACATGCCACACAGCTCGCGATTCTATGGCCATTTTGAGGGAAAACTTCGGAGAACAATTCATCTCAAGAAATGGACCGGTAAGTTGGCCACCAAGATCATGCGATTTGACGCCTTTAGACTATTTTTTGTGGGGCTACGTCAAGTCTAAAGTCTACAGAAATAAGCCAGCAACTATTCCAGCTTTGGAAGACAACATTTCCGAAGAAATTCGGGCTATTCCCGCCGAAATGCTCGAAAAAGTTGCCCAAAATTGGACTTTCCGAATGGACCACCTAAGACGCAGCCGCGGTCAACATTTAAATGAAATTATCTTCAAAAAGTAAATGTCATGGACCAATCTAACGTTTCAAATAAAGAACCGATGAGATTTTGCAAATTTTATGCGTTTTTTTTTAAAAAAAAGTTATCAAGCTCTTAACAAATCACCCTTTATAACTATAGACCGATATGGACGGCCATATACTAGCACAATGTATCAAGTTTCAACTGACTCGGATGAAATTTGCTCCTCTAAGAGGCTCCAAAACCAAATCTCGGGATCGGTTTATCTGGGGGCTATATGTGATTATGGACTAATATGGACCACTTTTGGCATGGTTGTTAAATATCATATACTAAATTAAATATCATATACCACGTACCAAATTTCAGCCAGATCGGACGAATTTTGCTTCTCCAAAAGGCACCGGAGGTCAAATCAGGGGATCGGTTTATATGGGGGTTATATATAATTATGGACTGATATGAACCAATTCCTGCATGGTTGTTGGATACCATATACTAAGATCACGTACCAAATTTCAACCGAATCGGATGAATTTCGCTCTTCTAAGGGGCTCTGGAGATCACATCTGGGGATCGGGGGCTATATATAATTATGGACCGATTTCGACCAATTTTTGCATGGGTGTTTGAGGCCATATATTAACACCACGTACCAAATATCAACTGAATCAGATGAATTTTGGTCTTCTAAGAGAAGGTCAAATCTGGTGATCGGTTTACATGGGGGCTATACCAATTTTTGCATGGTCATTAGAGACCATATACTAACACCTTGTACCAAATTTCAGCCAGATCAGAAGAAATTTGATTCTGTTAGAGGCTCCGATAGCCAAATGGGGGGGATCGGTTTATATGGGGGCTATATATAATTATGGACCGATATGGACCAATTTTTGCATGGTTGTTAGAGACCATATAAAGGGTGATTTGTTAAGAGCTTGATAACTTTTTTTTTTAAAAAAACGCATAAAATTTGCAAAATCTCATCGGTTCTTTATTTGAAACGTTAGATTGGTCCATGACATTTACTTTTTGAAGATAATTTCATTTAAATGTTGACCGCGGCTGCGTCTTAGGTGGTCCATTCGGAAAGTCCAATTTTGGGCAACTTTTTCGAGCATTTCGGCCGGAATAGCCCGAATTTCTTCGGAAATGTTGTCTTCCAAAGCTGGAATAGTTGCTTATTTCTGTAGACTTTAGACTTGACGTAGCCCCACAAAAAATAGTCTAAAGGCGTCAAATCGCATGATCTTGGTGGCCAACTTACCGGTCCATTTCTTGAGATGAATTGTTCTCCGAAGTTTTCCCTCAAAATGGCCATAGAATCGCGAGCTGTGTGGCATGTAGCGCCATCTTGTTGAAACCACATGTCAACCAAGTTCAGTTCTTCCATTTTTGGCAACAAAAAGTTTGTTAGCATCGAACGATAGCGATCGCCATTCACCGTAACGTTGCGTCCAACAGCATCTTTGAAAAAATACGGTCCAATGATTCCACCAGCGTACAAACCACACCAAACAGTGCATTTTTCGGGATGCATAGGCAGTTCTTGAACGGCTTCTGGTTGCTCTTCACTCCAAATGCGGCAATTTTGCTTATTTACGTAGCCATTCAACCAGAAATGAGCCTCATCGCTGAACAAAATTTGTCGATAAAAAAGCGGATTTTCTGCCAACTTTTCTAGGGCCCATTCACTGAAAATTCGACGTTGTGGCTCGTTAGTAAGTCTATTCATGATGAAATGTCAAAGCATACTGAGCATCTTTCTCTTTGACACCATGTCTGAAATCCCACGTGATCTGTCAAATACTAATGCATGAAAATCCTAACCGCAAAAGAATCACCCTTTACTAACACCATGTACCACATTTCAGCCGGATCGGATGAAATTTGCTTCTCTTTGAGGGTCTGCAATCCAAATATGGGTGTCTGTTTATATGGGGACTATACGTAAAAGTGGACCGATATGGCCCATTTGCAATACCATCCGACCTACATCAATAAAAACTACTTGTGCCAAGTTTCAAGTCGATAGCTTCTTTCGTTCGGAAGTTAGCGTGATTTCAACAGACGGACGAACGGACATGCTCAGATCGATTCAGGATTTCACCACGACCCAGAATATATATTCTTTATGGGGTCTTAGAGCAATATTTCGATGTGTTACAAACGGAATGACAAAGTTAATCGACCCCCATCCTATGGTGGAGGGTATAAAAATTAAAAAAAAAAATAATAATAATAAAAAAAATCCATTACTTTTTATACCCTCCACCATAGGATGGGGGGTATATTAACTTTGTCATTCCGTTTGTAACACATCGAAATATTGCTCTAAGACCCCATAAAGTATATATATTCTGGGTCGTGGTGAAATTCTGAGTCGATCTGAGCATATCCGTCCGTCCGTCCGTCTGTTGAAATCACGCTAACTTCCGAACGAAACAAGCTATCGACTTGAAACTTGGCACAAGTAGTTGTTATTGATGTAGGTCGGAAGGTATTGCAAATGGGCCATATCGGTCATCTTTTACGTATAGCCCCCATATAAACGTACCCCCAAATTTGGCTTGTGAGGCCTATAAGAGAAGCAAATTTCATCCGATCCGGCTGAAATTTGGTACATGGTGTGAGTATATGGTCTCTAACAACCATGCAAAAATTGGTTCACATCGGTCCATAATTATATATAGCCCCCATATAAACCGATCCCCCGATTTGGCTTGCGAGGCCTCTAAGAGAAGCAAATTTCATCCGATCCGGCTGAAATTTGGTACATGGTGTTAGTATATGGTCTGTAACAACCATGCGAAAATTGGTCCACATCGGTCCATAATTATATATAGCCCCCATATAAACCGATCACCAGATTTGACCTCCGGAGCCTCTTGGAAGACCAAAATTCATCTGATTCAGTTGAAATTTGGTACGTGGTGTTAATAAATGGCCTCAAACTCCCATACAAAAATTGGTCGATATCGGTCCATAATTATATATAGGCCCCATATAAACCGATCCCCAGATTTGACCTCCGGAGCCCCTTGGAAGAGCAAAATTCTTCCCATTCGGTTGAAATTTGGTACGTGATGTTCGTATATGGTATACAACAACCATGCAGGAATTTGTTTCTATCAGTCCATAATTATATATAGCTCCCATATAAACCGATCCCCAGATTTGACCTCCGGTGCCTTTTGGAGAAGCAAAATTCATCCGATCTGCTTGAAATTTGGTACGTGGTGGAAGTATAGGATATTTAACAACCATGCCAAAAGTGGTCCATATCAGTCCATAATCATACATAGCCTCATATAAACCGATCCCGAGATTTGGTTTTGGAGCCGCTTGGAGGAGCAAATTTCATCCGAGTCAGTTGAAATTTGGTACATTGTGCTAGTATATGACCGTTAACAAACATTCCTAACTAGGTCCATATCGGTCTATAGTTATATATAGCCCTCAGATAAATCGATCCCCAAGCACACAAAAATTGGTCCATATCAAGTTCATAATTGTATATAGGCCCCATATAAGCGAGCCCCATATTTCAATTCTGGCTCTCTACGTACCGTGCAAAATTCCATATCGATTCGTAATTATTTGTAGACTTACCTATACATACCTTTTTTGTCTAATATGTTATATACCACGTATGAACTAACTCACAATTTAGAAAACGATGTTAAGAAGTTTTAAGATACCACAATCCAAGTAATTCAATTATGGATGACAGTCTTTCGTAGAATTTTCTACGCAATCCATGGTGGAGGGTACATAAGATTCGGCCTGGCCGAACTTACGGCCGTATATACTTGTTTTTAATTGCTTTAATCTTCCGAGTTTGATTAAAAAGTTAATTGTATCAATTAATTTTTTAATTAAAAATTTAAAAATTTTCAATCATTGATTAATTAATTTATTAATTGAAGAATTTTTCAACTTCAATCAACTCTTTCATTGGAAATATTTTGGGGATGTTTTTCTGTGTTTTAAAGCATATCTGAAATGTTTGATCTCAAATATTTTCAGTAAGATCGGTTAATAAATAAGGGTATTTTGACCAAATTTTGTAAAATCGGGAGATACGGACGGACTCCAAGGGCTAGCTCGACTCAGGGGGTGATTCTGAGTCGATCAGTATATATTTTACCCTGAAAAAATATTGTCGTGAGGTCAAAGATTTCATGTCTTTAAAATACGAATGCAAATTTTGCTTAGCATAGAAGATGGATTTCTCTAAGATAAAGTTGTTTTCCTTGTCCACAAGTCGATAAACTTTTCAATGAAGTCGTATTGTCCTTACAATTAAGAGATTTGATTTACAAATGGGTATCATAACATGAAAAAAAATTTGGGCTATGGTCAACTTGATTTTAATAATTCAGAAAAATTCTTTAAAATTAATGAAATTGTCTTTAAATTTGTTGTGTTTTTGCATCTTGACTACAAAGCAAAAAATCGTTCAAATGTAGAACATTTTTTCAACACTTTATTTTAAAGACTTTTTTACTTGAAACATGGCATAATTTCTATTGTAAGTCGATTCTAAATTTGGAAAATAAAGTTGTCGTTAACTCGTTTTTAAAGGACTTTTATAGCATATGAAGAAAAAAAGCTGAAAAAAAACGAAATATTAGAATTTGTTTCCTAGAAGCAAGTACACAAAACCTAAATTTAAAAGAGAAGTGTCTCTTAAAAATATACTTACTTGTATTCTCCGCTTCTTTAGCTCGAAAAAAAAAATTAAGTAAAGACAAAATCTTTGGAACCGGGCATGTTTTTGTTTTCAGTGCATGAAAGTATTGGTGTCACGCGCACACTTCTACTCTGTTGGGAGCTCCCAATTATTTAATAAAAATAATTGAGCCGTTAAACAAGAGGTGAATCTGATATATGTACAATTGAAGATCATGTGCTACCATATTTTTTATTGTCAATTTTCTTATTGTCATGCACGAACTTCAATAGTTTACCTGTGTATGGAGGGTTAAGAGGGTTTATTCGGAAACTCTAAACCATTAGCAGCAATTTATACACTCTATGTATGAAGAAAATTTCATTTTGTTTGTTGCATTAGAAATGAAAAAAAAAATGGAACATTTCACTTTAGTTATTTTTGAAATTGTACCCTTGACTGCTAATACGCTTTTAGCACTTAAAGCAACCAAGAAATTTTCTGCTACTACTAAAAATGACCCATTTTAATTTTGTTATTCTTGCTTAAATCAACTTGCTCTGTAATAGAAATGTTCTATTACGCTGAGAAGTATGTGTTCTCTTTGGATCCGGAAGTGGTGCAAAATTGACGCAGAAGCGATGAATTTAACATGGGCTTGTCATAGGATAGATGTCCACCACTACACCAGCCGTTGCACTGAATATGCATCACTTCTTTAGGTGTGATCCGAATCAAGTGTTTTGGATGTGAATTGAAAAATTTTGTGATATTTTGATAAATAAATAATTTTTAATTTTTCTTGTGATTTTTAATGCATTCTAACGTTTGTTTGAAACGTTAAACCTCAAATATTTACAAACATTCTCAATTTTTTCGACAAAATTTAAATAATTTGTACTATTTTATTAATTCTTACTCTGTTTTTTTAACTATTTGAAACAAAAAAGTTAAAATTACCCCCCGAAAAAAATTTGAATTGTTCCACAAACATTTCTTTAAAGATTTATATGTTTGATCTCTACCAGTATATAATATGTTTGAAAGCATATTGGTCTAAACAATATATGTTTGGTTAGTCTATGTTCCAAACATTTTGTATTTTTGCATCCAAATTCAATAATGTTGTCTTCCAAAAAACAATATGTTATTATGTGACCATATAATATGTTTGGAAGCATTTTCCACCCAAAAATATTATATGCTTAAAAAAAATTCTCCCAAACAATATTGTGCTCAAAATTTTATTTATTTATTTATATATTTACAATCATAATGAATTATGAAAATAAACAGGTAATATAGGTGCTAACAACATAGGTTTTCGACCTGAATGCTCAAAATTTTGTTTCTGCCCAATTGTATATTCCCCCACATCTTTCTCACTTCCACGAGATTTTTTAGTTCTTAGCACCTTTTTCTATAATACAAACATTGTAGAAGAAATTATTCAATTGTATGTTTTTTTTTTTATTTTAATTTTACCTTTTGCCGGACGGGGATTCGAACAGCGGACCACACAGTTTGTAAGGATCAAAGAAGTAGCTGATCAATTGCCCAAGGAAAAATAAAATGTTAATTTTGTAATAACAAGCAACAACCACCAACTTAATTCAATATCGCTCCCTGTTAAATAGCGCTCCAAGCTACTAAACACATATATGTTTATAGGCTATTTCTAAATTAATATGTGTTTGCATCCAAGCATATTATATTTACAAACATTTTATGTCCCAAACATAATATGTTCTAACATATTAACATATATGTCCCAAACATGTTATGCTAGTTTATGAACATTATATGCTTGCACTCAAAAATATCGTGTTTAAAAATTTGTGTTCCAAACATATAATGTTTATATCCAAACATATGAAAAACAGTCTTTTTCATCCGTGTAGTTTCCTTTGAAAATTTCAGGGGGGTTTGATAACAGATATTTTCTCAAGCAGATCAGTTCAACCAGTACGCTGCCCACAGATAAATGTAAAGATTTTACCTATGAAGACTAGATCAGATTCTGAATTTATAAGAACCATTTTTTGTTTGAGTTTTAGAGGAATCATAAAAATCTTTTGTAAGTGTGCAAGAAAATGATGAAATAACGCCTTGATTTGAATGCCAGTATATTTTCAATTTGTTGCAAATCGGTTAAAAACTAAAATTTTTAGAAACCCTAGGAGTTAAATCGGGAGTTCGGTGTAAAGGGGGTTATAACAAAACATGGAAGGATACACGCAATATTCAGAACATTTATTTGTAGTTCTAGAATCTAGACCCCAAATCGGAGGGCCGGTTTATAAGGGGGCTATATCAAAAACTATACCGATACTCATGATATTCGGCACACCTCTTTATGGTCCTAGAATACCCATAGATTTCCAATTTCAGGCAAATTGTATAAAACCTACGGATTCTAGAAGCCCAAGAAGTAAATCTCCGATAATCACCATTTTCGGCACATCTCTTTATTTTCCTAGAATACCTCTAAATTTCCAATTTCAGGCAAATTTGGTAAAAAATACGGATTCTACAAGCCCAAGAAGTAAAATCGAGAGATCGGTCTATATGGGGACTATATCAAAACATGGACCAGTACTCACCATTCTCGACACACATCTTTATGGTCCTAGAATACCTCTAGATTCCAAATTTTAGGCAAATCGGATAGAAAATACACTTTCTAGACGCCCAAGAAGCAAAATCGGGAAATCGGTTCATATGGGGGCTATACCAAAACATGAACCGACAGGCACCATTTTCGGTACACTTTTTGGTGGTCCAAAATACCTCTAGATTTCCAATTTCAGGCAAATTGAATAAAAACTACAAGACCCCAAAGACCAAGACCCCAAATCAGGAGGTCAATTTATACGGGGACTATATCAAAACTTGGACCGATATAGGCCATCTTCGAACTTGACCTGCCTGCAAACAAAAGACGAATTTTTGCCAAATTTCAGGACGATAGCGCCATTAGTGAAGCTGTAGCGTGATTACAAGAGACAGGCAGACGGACATGGTTATATCGTCTTAGAATTTCTCCCTGATCAAAAATATATATATATATATATATATATATATATATATATATATATATATATATATATATATATATATATATATATATATATATATATATATATATATATATATATATATATATATATATATATATATATATATATATATATATATATATATATATGTATACTATATAGTCGGAAATCGATATTTCGATGTGTTACAAACGGAATGACAAACTTATTATACCCCCGTCACCATTCTATGGTGGTGGGTATAAAAAAGTGAATTAAAAGAACTTTCTGAGTAGTTAAAATAGAGAACATCTTGGGAGGGGATTTTTTAGTAGTGCTTTTAAAGTTGTGCCATTAGAAGTACTTCCAATTTTTTTTTTTGCTGGGATATTATAGCTTCCAGGACAGTGACCAAGATGAAGGCATCAAAGGCTTTGGATAGATAAGGTTAGTATGAAAATATGATCGCCTAAGCCAGGATATATCACTGCTCTTATTTGACAAAAGTGTTCCATTGACACCCGTGAAAAACTCACATTATCCTCTTGATACTGATTTGAGGTGATCATATTCCATCTCTGCGTCTGTGCACCCAGAGAAGGAATATGATCACCTCAAACATGTTTTAAGAGCAAAATGTTATTTTTGGGTGGTGTAATATGGTTTTCGCAAACATGTTATTTTGTCGGAAATCATGTATCTGATTTCGGCAAGCAGGTTATATTTGACGAGAAAATAACATTTTAGTGACAAACATGTTACATGGTCACCATACAAAAATAACATTTTGCTCTTGAAACATGTTTGAGGTGATCATATTCCATCTCTGCGTCTGTGGTAACCATAAGATAAAGAAATGTATCCATTTCTTTCATCAAATATCTAACCGATGCCATCGAGGGCACACTGTGTCGATTCAATCCATATTTTTCTTTGTACTTTTGGTTTACACACAAAATGTTTTCAAAGTGAACCATAAACATACTTGCCCGGTGGAAGCACATTTTATTCCCAAGAACCCACTAATGCAAGACAAATGCTTGGAAAATGGATGTAATGTGGAAAAGAATAAAATGCACTCAAGTGCAGCGAGTTGGGGAATCATTTTCGCATACATTAAAACATAATCGGCTCCTCCGGGCAAGATGGGAGTTGCAAAAGATACAAAATTCGATTTAAATTTTAGTTCTAAAACAGATGGGAATATGTACAGAAGTGTATATTAAATTTCAATCAAAAAGTATGAAACTTGTTGTGGGTTTTGTGGCCATAACTGCTGTAGTGCAATGTAAAATGGCAAAAAGCCACGAAAATGCCTTGCAGTACAAGGATCAAAGTTTCGCAAATGTCGACAAGATACAGGATAAAACAGTAAAAGTTAATGCAAAAGCTTTTTGGCCAGAAATTCAGTATGATGAAAATGTCATCATGTTAAGTGAAGTTTTGGAGGAAATTGAAAATGGTAATGGAAAGGAAGTAACATTTTAATTCTTAAATACTAAGAAAGACAAAAAAACATGAAATTTGGGAACTTCTGTTATGATTTATAGAAAGAATAAATTTTCTTAAAAAAACACAAAAAGAAAACGTGAAACTAATAGAAATTTCTAATCCTTCTAGGTCGTGGCAAATCTCATAAATACAAAAAGCTCTCAAAAACCTTATACCCACTTTTTGTGGGTGTCCTAATAGCAAAAGTTGTGCTAATACCTTTGATGTTGAAAATGTTAACAGCCATATCTACGGCAGCTCTGATCATGAGTAAGATTTCATTGATTACCACCGGTCTATTGATCTTAAAATGGATAATTTCCGGACAAAATTCTGAAGGACAACAAACTCAATTTGAATTGATTTATGTACCACCTTTAAAGACATATGGCAAATCTTATGGTGGCCTTAAAACTTGGCCGGATCAGATATGGTCTCCCAGTTCTTATCTACCAGATGCGACATCAAGACATCATCAGAAATATATTCCTATTAATAAATATGGTAACGATGGCTCAAACTATGATGGTAAACCATTTTTATAACTAACATTCAACGAAAGCGAGCCTATAGGTAACAGAGAGTTATGCATTTAGAAATAAATACAAAAGATTTAAAAATTTATATTTTAAGTAAATTTTATTAAAGTAGCAAATTTTCTGCACAAACCGTACATACAATAATTTCAAACAGTGTAGTGCAAATATTGTATTAGCATTTAATTTTACAAATCATAGTAAAAACAAACAAAATAAAATACTAAAAAATCTATTCTAACTGGTCTTCTGATAAAATTCAATGGCGAATGGAAAAATTTGTAACTTACTCCTGTTTATCGTCCATATTTTCAAACCACATAATCAAACATAGTTTTTTATACCCTTCACCATAGGATGGGGGTTGTATAAAAATATAAACGGACCCCCGGATTTTGTTGCCGGAGCCTCTAAGAGAAACATATTTCATCCGATCTGGCTGAAATTTGGTGCATGGTGTTGGTATATGGTATCTAACAACCATGCAAAAATTGATCCACATCGGTCCATAATTATATATAGCCCCCATATAAACCGATCCCTAGATTTGGCTTGCGGAGCCTCAAAGTGAAGCATATTTTATCCGATCTGGCTGAAATTTGATAAATGGTGTTTGGTATATGGTTTCTAACAACCATGCCAAAAATTGGTCCACATCGGTCCATAATTATATATAGCCCCCATATAAATAGATGCCCAGATTTAACCTCCGGAGCCTCTTCGAGGAGCAAAATTCATCCGACCCGATTGAAATTTGGTAAGTGGTGTTATTATATGGTCTCTAACAACCATGCAAAAATTGGTCCATATCGATCCAAAATTATATATAACTGATCCCCATATATGAACTCCGGAGGCTCTTGGAGGAGCAACATTCGTCCGATCCGGTTGAAATTTGGTACGCGGTGTTAGTACATTGTCTGTAGTTTAGGTTAGGTGGCAGCCTGATGTATCAGGCTCACTTAGACTATTCAGTCCATTGTGATACCACATTGGTGAGCTTCTCTCTTATCACTGACTGCTGCCCGATTCCAAGTTAAGCGCAATGAAAAGGGACCTCCTTTTTATATCCGAGTCCGAACGGCTTTCCACATTGCAGTGAAACCACTTAGAGAAGCTTTGAAACCCTCAGAAATGTAACCAGCATTACTGAGGTGGGATAATCCACCGTTGAAAAACTTTGTGGTGTTCGGTCGAAGCAGGAATCGAACCCACGACCTTGTGTATGCAAGGCGGGCATGCTAACCATTGCACCACGGTGGCTCCCTGGTCTCTAACAACAATGCAAAAATTGGTCCATAATTATATATAGCCCTCATATAAATCGATCCCCAGATTAGATCTCCAGAACCTCTTGGAGGAGCAAAATTCATCACATTCGGTTGAAATTTGGTGCAAATTGGTCCACATCGGTTCATAATTATATATAGCCCCATATAAACCGATGCACAGATTTGACCTCCGTAGCCTCTTAGAGGAGCAAAATTCATCCGACCCGATTGAAATTTGGTAAGTGGTGTTAGTATATGGTCTCTAACAACAATGCAAAAATTGGTCCATATCGGTCCATAATTATATATAGCCCCCATATAAACCGATCCCCATATATGAACTGCGGAGGCTCTTGGAGGAGGAAAATTCGTCTGATCCGGTTGAAATTTGGTACGCGGTGTTAGTATATGGTCTTTAACAACAATGCAAAAATTGGTCCATATCGGTCCATAATTATATATAGCCCTCATATAAATCGATCCCCACACTGAAAAAAAAGCATACCCGGTTCCAAAGATTTTGTTTTTACTTTAAAAAATTTGGTATTGATTCCGAGCCAAAGAAGCGGAGAATACAAGTAAGGATACTTTTAAGACACAATTCTCTTTTAAAATCGGGTTTTGTGTATTTGCTTCTAGGAAGCAAATTTTAATTTTTCGCTTTTTCAGCTTTTTTTCTCCATATGCTATCAAAGTCCTTTAAAAACAAGTTAACGACGACTTTATTTTCCAAATTAAGACTCGACTTCTAGTAGAAATTATGCTGTGTTTCAAGTAAAAAACGTCTTTAAAATAAAGTGTTGAAAAACAAGATGCAAAAAGACAACAAATTTAAAGACAATTTCATTAAATTTAAAGATTTTTCTAAATTATTAAAGTCAAGTTGACCATAGCCCAAACATTTTTTCATTCATGTTATGATATCCATTTTTAAATCAAATCACTTAATTATAAGGACAATACGACTTCATTGAAAAGTTTATCGACCTTTGGTCAAGGAAAAAAACTTTATACTAGAGAAATGCGTCGTCTATGCTAAGCAAGCATTTGCATTCGTATTTTAAAGACATGAAATCTTTGACCTCACGACAATATTTTTTTCAGTGCAGATTAGACCTCCAGAACCTCTTGGAGGAACAAAATTCATCCCATTCGGTTGAAATTTGGAGCATTGCGCTAGTATATGGCCGCTAACAGTCATGCACAAATGGGTCAATATCGATCTGTAGTTAAATATAGGCAATCGCCAATCACATAAAAATTGGTCCATTTCGCCAAAAATAATCTACCAAAATTTTATTTCTATAGAAAATTTTGTCAAAATTTTATTTCTTTAGAAAATTTTGTCAAACTGAATTATATGCGTATTTATTCGGCCTTGTTTTTTATACCATGCGGGTATTATAAGTTAGTGCATATGTTTGTAACACCCAGAAGGAGACGAGATAGACACATGGTGTCTTTGGCAATAATGCTCAGGGTGGGTCCCTGAGTCGATATAACCATGTCCGTCTGTCTGTGAACACATTTTTGTGATCAAAGTCTATGTCGCAATTTAAGTCAAATCGCCTTCAAATTTGGCACATGTTCCTAATTTGGGTCAGAATAGAACCCTATTGATTTTGGAAGAAATCGGTTCAGATTTAGATATAGCTCCCATATATATCTTTCGACCGATATGCACGAATATGGACCCAGCAGCCAGAGTTTTATACCGATTTTCTTGAAATTTTGTACAAACATAACACTTAGTGTGCAAAATTTGATTGAAATCGGTTCAGATTTAGATATAGCTCCCATATATATCTTTCGCCCGATATGGACTTATATGGCCCCAGAAGCCAGATTTTTGGCCGAATTTGGTTGAGATTTTGCACTAGGAGTACAATTAGTAGTATAGTCAAGTGTGAAAAATTTGATTGAAATCGGTTCAGATTTAGATATAGCTCCCATATATATCTTTCGCCCGATATGGACTAATATGGTCGTAAAAGCCAGAGTTTTGGCCCAATTTGGTTGACATTTTGCACAGGGAGTAGATTTAGCATTGTAGCTATACGTACCAAATTTGGTTGAAATCGATTCTGATTTAGATATAGCTCCCATATATATATTTCGCCCGATATGCACTTATATGGACCCAGAAGCCAGAGTTTTATCTCGATTAGCTTGACATTTTGCACAAGGAGTACAATTGGTAGTATAGTCGTGTGTGCCAAATTTTATTGAAATCGGTTCAGATTTAGATATAGCTTCCACATAAATTTTTCGCCCTATATGGACTTATATGGCCCCAGAAGCCAGAGTTTTGGCCCAATTTGGTTGAAATTTTGCACTAGGAGTACAATTAGTAATATAGTCATGTGTGCCAAATTTTATTGAAACCGGTTCAGTTTTAGATATAGCTCCCATATATATATGTTTTTCTGATTTCGACAAAAATGGTCAAAATACCAAAATTTTCCTTGTTAAATAGCCACTGCTTTGTCGAAAAGTTGTAAAAATGACTCTAATTTTCCTAAACTTCTAATACATATATATCGAGTGATAAATCATAACTAAACTTTTGCGAAGATTCCTTAAAATTGCTTCAGATTTAAATGTTTCCCATATTTTTTTTACTATAATTGTGTTCCACCCTAGTGCATTAGCCGACTTAAATTTTGTGTCTATAGATTTTGTAGAAGTCTATCAAATTCTGTCCAAATCGAGTGACATTTAACATTTGACGGATGTGATATGGTATCGAAAATTTAGATCTACAAAGTGGTGCAGGGTATAATATAGTCGGCCATGCCCGACTTTAGACTTTCCGTACATGTTTTTGTTTAATATATACCCCGCATGGACTAAGTTTTAAGATACTTTGCCATCTGCAAGTGTTACCGCAACCCAAGTAATTCGATTGTGGATGATAGTCTTTAGTAGAAGTTTCTACGCAATCCATGCTGGAGGGTACATAAGATTCGGCCTGGTCGAACTTACGGCCGTATATACTTGTTCTACATTCAAATATGTTTGGCCTTTTGTCAAAAATATACAAAAATTACATGAAGATTACTTACAAGTTGGGAACTCTCATGAAAAGAACAAATAGTACCACTATATATGGTATTCATACCGAATATATTAATATTTAACCATATAGAGGCTTAGTGGCACAATATTGCAGATATTCAAACTTGTCATGTGGAATGTAAATATCTCAATCATGAATTTTATTTTATTTTTATCACTTGCATATATGTCGTAATTCCAAGCAAGGTTAATTGTTCCAACACTCTTCCGGCTAACATGAAAGTTCAGAAAACTTGATCTACCACCGTTTTAGTTTAGTGCCATATCATTTCCCTAGTATGTCAACAATGGAGAGAAATTGTCATGCTTCAACAATTAACAACTTATTTTTGGACTTTTGCTTTACGCATTTCCAGTTAGTCTTTGCCAAGGTATTATTTAATAGAAAAACAAAACTGCAACAATACGAGTATGACTCTTGGTCTTTTACATTCTGCAGTTGCTAGGCACAGTGGTTTAGGAACAGTTGCAGTAAACAAACTACACAGAAAATATATCACCAAAATATTCTCATTTAAAAAAAAAAAAGTTAATTGAATTTAAAAACTTTTTCAATTAAAAAATTAATTGATACTATAAATCTTTTAATCAAACTAGAAACGTTAAGTCAATTAAGTCAATGATTGAAATTTTTAAATTTTAAATTAAAAAATTAATTGATACAATTAACTTTTTAATCTAACTCGGAAAAATAAGACAGTTAAAAAATTATTGATATATTTTTAAAATTTTTAATTAATATTTTTTTAACTATACATTTTTGAATCACACTAAAAAGGATTAAAAATAGTTATAGAATGTGATTGAAATATGGTATAACGATTACAAATAACTTCGTTTTTCATTAAAAAATTAATTGAAATTTTCTAATGAAATCAATTAAGTTTTTAATGAAGTATTTTTTTGATGATCAATTAAAACTGTGATTGATACTAATTGTTTGGGTGTATAAATATCTCTTGTGAATGTGTCGAATTTTAATTTTATAGTGATCTAACACGAAAATTAAAGTTTTTAAAGATACTGAATTTATAGAAAACAAGTAAGGAAAGTCTAAAGTCGGGCGGGGCCGACTATATTATACCCTGCACCACTTTGTAGATCTAAATTTTCGATACCATATCACATCCGTCAAATGTGTTGGGGGCTATATATAAAGGTTTGCCCCAAATACATACATTTAAATATCACTCGATCTGGACAGAATTTGATAGACTTCTACAAAATCTATAAACTCAAAATTTAAGTCGGCTAATGCACTAGGGTGAAACACAATGTTAGTAAAAAAAATATGGGAAACATTTAAATCTGAAGCAATTTTAAGGAAACTTCGCAAAAGTTTATTAATGATTTATCGCTCGATATATATGTATTAGAAGTTTAAGAAAATTAGAGTCATTTTTGCAACTAAGCAGTGACGATTTTACAAGGAAAATATTGGTATTTTGACCATTTTTGTCAAAATCAGAAAAACATATATATGGGAGCTATATCTAAATCTGAACCGATTTCAAACATATTTGGCACGCATAGCTACAATGCTAATTCTACTCCCTGTGCAAAATTTCAACTAAATCGGAGCAAAAAATTGGCCTCTGTGGGCATATGAGTGTAAATCGGGTGAAAGCTATATATGGGAGCTATATCTAAATCTGAACCGATTTCAAACATATTTGGCACGCATAGCTACAATGCTAATTCTACTCCCTGTGCAAAAATTCAATTAAATCGGTGTAAAAGATTGGCCACTGTGGTCATATGAGTGTAAATCGGGCGAACGATATATATGGGAGCTATATCTAAATCGGAACCGATTTCAATAAAATTTGGCACACTTGACTATAGTACTAATTGTTCTTCTTGTGCAAAATTTTAAGCAAATTAGGGTAAAACTCTGGCCTCTGGGGCCATATCGGGCGAAATATATATATGGGAGCTATATTTAAATCTGAACCGATTTCTTCCAAAATCTCTAGGGTTCTATTCTGACCTAAAACACATACTTGTGCCAAATTTGAAGTCGATTGGACTAAAACTGCGACCTAGACTTTGATTACAAAAATGTGTTCACGGACAGACGGACATGGCTATATCGACTCAGGAGCCCACCCTGAGCATTTTTGCCAAAGACACAATGTGTCTATCTCGTCTACTTCTGGGTGTTGCAAACATATGCACTAACTTATAATACCCTGTTCCACAGTGTGGCGCAGGGTATAATAAAATATCCCCGAAAAAGTTTAGCCCACGACGTTTTGGTTTATTTCACACCTATTTGGTCAAACAGATACTGATTTCCTTAATGTCATATTGCATCTATGAAACATTGACATTATTGGATTGGTATTTTTATCTTTGATATTGTTCTCTACTTAACTAAATCATAGTTTTCGTATATCGAACCCACTGTCCCCAAAACATAGGAACAACATGTTCCATTATTATAACTATTATGTAGTTGGGTGAGTAGTAGTTGGCTAGCTATCCACTGGGCTCAGTGCTGTCACTGTCGTAACTATGACAATGAAGATTTTTATTTCTATGGTATTTGCTAGTTGCTTCATTTTACTTGGTATTATCACTTTCTGTGTCATCAGTTTCACTTTCATTGGAAGCCAAGTGAAAAACTTGGTGATAAGCATCGAAACTAAGTCACAAACCTCTATCACTTACCAACTCATTTCCTACCCTTTCTAATACAACGTGCCGCAATGTCTGACAATGGCTTTGTACTTACCATCCAAACATGATGATGGTTACGACGATGGCTTCAAATTCTTCTTGTCGTCTTTACCAGCACACCCTTTGATTGTTCGTTGGCTTCACATTGACGAATCTTCAGTAGATGATAGGTGTTACCTAATATGAGTGACTAAAATTTGACGCGTTGCTTATTGTTTACAATTTTCACGCATTGATTTCCATTGAATCTATCTGTATAAAGATGTTGTAACACCAATCATCATGGTTTGTTTCCCTTTTTTGACGTATGTGAAATTGAACCAGGTGGTCGTTGGTAAGTTGAGATGCGAGTTGCTGCCTGAAGGTAAAGGAAAAAATTGTTTTTGGTTTTCAGTCATTTTTAGATGATAAATGCATTTAGTAAATTAACTCATGAACGATTTTAAGATAAATTACATAGAAATCTTCAGCACGTGGCACAATTTTCTTAAACTTGTTGCACAATTTAAGTATTGAATAGTCGAATGAACCATTTCGTTTTAAGTTAATCAGTGCTGAGGAGCACAGTTGCCACTCAAGGCAAAAATAAACTACCAAAATTAAAAAAAAAAACAAGTATATACAGAAGTAAGTTCGGCCGGGTCGAATCTTAAATACCCACCACCATGAACCAAATATTAGGATTTCCTTTGAAATTTCAGGAAGGCTTGAGGACACTTCCCGAAGATAAATTTAAAGATTTCACCTATGAAAACTTTATCAGATTCTGGATTTATAAGAACCATTTTTTTTTTTTTTTTGTGAGTTATTAACATCTCTAGTAAGTGTACAAGAAAATTATAAAATAACGTCTTGATTTGAAATCTTAAATCTGTAGAAGTAAAATCTGGAAATTTTACATTGAGTTTCAATCAATTTTCATGATCAGTGCGCCTTCTACACCCTCAAGAAGTGAAGTCGGTCTATATGGAGGCATTACCAAATGGACCGATAAAAACTTAATCCGATACACGTTTTTGTGAGCCTAAAATACTAGAATATTTACAATTTCAGGCAAATCAGATAAAAACTACGGTTTCTGGAAACCCAAGGAGTTAAATCGGGAGATCGTTCTTATGGGGGCTATACTAAAATATGGACCGATACTCACCGTTTTCGGCACACCTCTTTATGACCCGAAAATACCTCTAGATTTCCAATTTCAGGCAAATAGGATGAAAACTTCGGATTCTAGAAGCCCAAAAACTAAAATCGGGAAATCGATCTATATGGGGGCTATACCAAAATATGGACCGATACTCACCATTTCCGGCACACATCTTTATGGTCCTAAAATACCTCTATGTTTCCAATTTCAGGTAAATTGAATAAAAACTACGATTTCTATAAGCCCAAGACACCAAATCGGGAAGTTGTTTTATATTGGGACCATACCAAAACATGGACCGATACTCACAATTTTTGGCACACGTATTTGTGGTCCTACAATACCTCTAGATTTCCAATTTCAGGTAAATTGAATAAAAACTGCGGTTTCTATAAGCCCAAGAAGTAAAATCGGGAGATCGGTCTATATGGGGGCTATACCAAAATATGAACCGATACTCACAATTTTTGACACACGTATTTGTGGTCTTACAATACCTCTATATTTCCAATTTCAGGTAAATTGAATAAAAACTGCGGTTTATATAAGCCCAAGAAGTAAAATCGGGAGATCGGTCTATATGGGGGCTATACCAAAACATGGACCGATACTCACCATTTTTGGCACACCTCTTTATGGTCCTAAAATACCTCTATGTTTCCAATTTCAGGTAAATTGAATAAAAACTACGATTTCTATAAGCCCAAGACACCAAATCGGGAAGTCGTTTTATATTGGGACCATACCAAAACATGGACCGATACTCACAATTTTTGGCACACGTATTTGTGGTCCTACAATACCTCTAGATTTCCAATTTCAGGTAAATTGAATAAAAACTGCGGTTTCTATAAGCCCAAGAAGTAAAATCGGGAGATCGGTCTATATGGGGGTATACCAAAATATGAACCGATACTCACAATTTTTGACACACGTATTTGTGGTCTTACAATACCTCTATATTTCCAATTTCAGGTAAATTGAATAAAAACTGCGGTTTATATAAGCCCAAGAAGTAAAATCGGGAGATCGGTCTATATGGGGGCTATACCACAACATGGACCGATACTCACCATTTTCGGCACACCTCTTTATGGTCGTAAAATACCTCTAGATTTCAAATTTCAGGCAAATTGGATAAAAACTACGATTTCTATAAGCACAAGACCCCAAATCTGGAGGTCGGTTTATATGGGGACTATATCAAAACCTGGACCGATATAGCCCATCTTAAAACTTGACCTGCCTGCAGACAAAAGACGAGTTTGTGCAAAATTTCAGCACGATTGCTTCATTATTGAAGACTGTTGCGTGATTACAACAGACAGACAGACAGACAGACATCGTTATATCGTCTTAGAATTTCTCCCTGATCAAGAATATATATACTTTATATAGTCGGAAATCGATATTTCGATGTGTTACAAACGGAATGACAAACTTATTATACCCCCGTCACCATTCTATGGTGGTGGGTATAAAAATACCAAAAAATGTTTTACTATTTTATGATAAATACCCCTCGAATTGCAAATGTGTCGTGAAAGTTACCACTTCTACAAAAAGAAAGAAAAAAGGAGACTTTGATAGTATGACCTAAAACTAAAAGTAACCTTTTTATAGAAAATTGATTTTCTATTTTACAGAAAAATTTGTTAAAATTTTATTTCTTTAGAAAATTTTGTCAAAATTTTATTTCTATAGAAAATTTTGTCACAATTTTATTTCTTTAGAAAATTTTGTCAAAATTTTATTTCTATAGAAAGTTTTGTCAAAATTTTATTGCTATGGAAAATTTTGTCAAAATTTTAGGAACTGTATTTTCTATCCGATATGCTTGAATTTTGAAACCTAGAGATATTTTTTATCTATAAGTTTGCCGAATATGGTGTGCATCGATCTATGGTTTGCTATAGCCCCCATATAGACCGATCTCACGATTTTACTTATTGAGTTTTTATCCAATTTGCCTCAAATATAAAATCTAGAAGCTTTCTAAGACCATAAATAAGTGTTCCGAATATATTGTGTATCGGTACTGATTTTGATATATCTCCCTTATAAACCAGCCCTCTGATTTTGGGGTTTTTAGAACCACAATTAGGTGTGCTGCATTTGGTGTGTATCGGTGCATGTTTTTGGTATAGACTGATCTCCCGATTTAAGTCCCTCGTCCCTAAACCGTTGTTTTTGGTAAGGCCGATTTCACTTCTTGATGGTATTAAAGGCGCACTAATCATGAAAATTGTTTGAAACTGAATGTAAAATTTCCTGATTTTACTTATTGTAATCATTTGAATAATGGGGGTAAAAATCTACAGATTTTAAATTTCATATCAAGGCTTACAAGAGATGTTTTTTACTCCTCTAATACTCAAAAAAAAGGTTCTTATAAATTCAGAATCTGATTTAGTCTTCGTAGATAGAATCTTTAAATTTATCTTCGGGAAGTGTACTGGTTGAATTGATCTGCTTGGGAGAATATCTATTATATATGATTCATGGTGGTGGGTATTTAAGATTCGGCCCGGGCGAACTTACTGTTATATATACTTGTTGATTATATTTATAGTAAAGCTACTATTTTTGTAGAGCTGGTATGCTTGTGACGAAGTACTTATTTTTCGACTGCTGCTATGCTATGCTTGCACCGAAGCTCTTTCCTTCAATGTCATGGACGTGTAATAGTACTATTGCGGTACATCTACGAAGAAGTTGTTACCTAATTTAGCGCAGTACTTATATCTGGTATTAGGAGTTTTTGCTGGGTAACTACATATAGATCATGTCAAATTTTTTCGTCTGCTTCTTATAAATCCACCCGGATGAAATATGAAACCACAACTCATTCATTTACTTTGAATACGTTTCTCTGAAATTATCATGGGGGCATTGGTAATGCCTGTAACGACTGTAAATGATGAGTAAGACCCATCGTTGCTATGTGCACAGGAAGCATGTGCTTGTGATTGCAAAGAACCACTTAATTTTCGTGAATACATTATTCGTTCATTCTTTTGGTAAATGTGAGTTACAGATGATACATTTTGGAGATTCAAGGAAACTATTGTACCACAGCTCCATAGTTTTCTTCTGACAATTTTAATGCTTCGTATTTTTCTCCTAGTAAATAAAAGTTGACTACAAATTAGAGGCAAGACTGAATCTAGGTGGAAGCACGTTTTTGTGGTTAAATATATGGTATGTATAAAATATTATTATTGGAAATATAATTGAATATGTATTCATAGGTAATTTGTAGACCAGCAAATGGAACGTACGAGGAGTAAGTCAAAATATTCAGGCAAAGGAAATTAAAAAAAAAAACAAAAACGGTGGAAAATATACAAAAATTACAAAGGGATCTTCATAAAAATAACGAAAGGGCACTATACTCTTTTTAGAGTTGTAACAGTAAAATGAAACAAGTATATATGGTCGTTAGTTCGGCCAGGCCGAAGCTTATGTGCCCTCCACTTCTGCTAAAGACTGTCATCCACAATCGCATTACTTGGGTTGCGGTAACAGTTGCCGATGGCAAGGTATCTTAAAACTTCCTAACACCGTCTTCTAAATTGCAAGGTAGTCCATACGTAGTATATATTAAACTACAAAAGGCCGATGAAACACGTATATAAATAAGTTTGACAAAATTTTGTATAGAAATAAAATTTTGATAAAAGTTTCTATAGAAATAAAATTTTGACAACATTTTCTATAGAAGTACAATTTGGACAAAATTTTCTCTAGAAATAACATTTTGATAAAATTTTCTATAGAAATGAAATTTTGATAAAATTTTCAATAGAATTAAAATTTTGACAACATTGTCTATAGAAATAAAATTTTGCCAAAATTTTCTATAGAAATAAGGTTAGGTTAGGTTACGTGGCAGCCCGATGTATCAGGCTCACTTAGACTATTCAGTCCATTGTGATACCACATTGGTGAACTTCTCTCTTATCACTGAGTGCTGCCCGATTCCATGTTAAGCTCAATGACAAGGGTTCTCCTTTTTATAGCCGAGTACGAGCGGCGTTCCACATTGCTGTGAAACCACTTAGAGAAGCTTTGAAACCCTCAGAAATGTCACCAGCATTACTGAGGTGGGATAATCCACCGCTGAAAAACTTTTTGGTGTTCGGTCGAAGCAGGAATCGAACCCACGACCTTGTGTATGCAAGGCGGGCATGCTAACCATTGCACCACGGTGGCTCCCTTCTATAGAAATAAAGTTTGACAAAATTTTCTATAGGAATAACATTTTGAAACAATTTTCCATAGAAATAAAATTTTGACAAAATTTTCTATAGAAATAAAATTTTGGTAGATTATTTTTGGCTCGAGTGGCAACGATGATTATGAACCGATATGGACCAATTTTTGTGTGATTGGGGATCGGCTATATATAACTATAGACCGATGTGGACAAAATTTGGCATGGTTATTAGCGGCCACATACTAACACCACGTTGCAAATTTCAATTGGATCGGATGAATTTTGCTTCTGCAAGAGACTCCGGGGGTCAAATCTGTAGAACGGTTTATATGGGGGCTATATATAATTATGGTCCGATATGGACAAATTCGTGTCCATATCGTGTTTGTTAGAGACAACATACTAACACCACGTTCCAAATTTCAACCGGATCGGATGAATTGTGCTCCTCCAAGAGGCTCCGGAGGACAAATCTGGTGATCGGTTTATATGGGGGCTATATATAATTATGGACCGATATGGACCAATTTTTGCATGGTTGTTAGAGACCATATACTAATACCATGTACCAAATTTCAGCCGGATCGGATGAAATTTGCTTCTCTTAGAGGGTCCGCAAACCAAATCTGGGGATCGGTTTATATGGGGGCTATATATAATTATGGACCGATATGGGCCAATTTTGGCATGGTTGTTAAGGACCATATACTTACACCACGTACCAAATTTCAACCGGATCGGATGAATTTTGCTCCTCTAAGAGGCTCCGGAGGACAAATCTGGGGATCGGTTTATATGGGGGCTATACGTAACAGTAGGCCGATATGGCCCAATTACAATACCATCTGACCTACATCAATAACAACTACTTGTGCCAAGTTTCAAGTCGATAGCTTGTTTCGTTCGGAAGTTAACGTGATTTCTACAGACGGACGGACATGCTTAGATCGACTCAGAATTTCACCCAGAATATATATACTTTATGGGGTCTTAGAGCAATATTTCGATGTGTTACAAACGGAATGACAAAGTTAATATAACCACCATCCTATGGAGGAGGGTATAAAAAGGAGGAAACAATAAAAAACAAGTAAGGAAAGTCTAAAGTCGGGCGTGGCCGACTATATTATACCCTGCACCACTTTGAAGATCTAAATCTTCGATACCACATCACATCCGTCAAATGTGTTGGGGCTATATATAAAGGTTTGTCCCAAATACATACATTTAAATATCACTCGATCTGCACAGAATTTTATAGACTTCTACAATATCTATAGAGTCAAATCTGGCTGCTGGGCCCATATTAGTGCATATCGGGCGAAAGATGTATATGGGAGCTATATCTAAATCTGAACCGATTTCTTCCAAAATCAATAGGGTTCTATTCTGACCCAAATTAGGAACATGTGCCAAATTTGAAGGCGATTGGACTTAAACTGCGACCTAACTTTGATCACAAAAATGTGTTCACAGACAGACGGACGGACGGACGGACGGACGGACAGACGGACATGGTTATATCGACTCAGGGACCAACCCTGAGCATTATTGCCAAAGACACCATGTGTCTATCTCGTCTCCTTCTGGGTGTTACAAACGTATGCACTAACTTATAATACCCTGTTCCACAGTGTGGCGCAGGGTATAATTAAACAGTAAAATGTATAAAAACAAAGTTTAGTTCCTTTTATAATAATAAGTAGTCCAAGAGGAGTTGACGGACACCTGCAAATATAAAAGCGGTCATTAAGTTTGAGTTTTGCAGGTAAAACAATTGAAAAAGTTTATTTTCTTTACAATGAATTATTAAAGAAAAGTAAAAGGCAAAACAGTATAATTTTAGAGCGATAATGCCAACTTATTACCGGCCTTAATGGTAAAAATGAAATTAACTACCAAATACGATAAGTTTTAAATGCATTTAAGATGGTGTTACATGCTAGTAAGAAACTGTTCACGCCTAAATAAATTTATGTGTATATTATAAAATTATTTGTATATATTTATACTCGACTCCACGTTCTTCTTTTGTTAGAGTTTTTGAATTTCTTCCAAAATTTCAAACTTTTATACCAAAAACAGTTTTTTGTTACAAAATTGTTATTTTTGCAATAAAAAAATAATATGTTATCCAAAAGCTCGATCCATTTCGTTTATATCAAGCACTGTTGTTTCTAACAGTAAATCTTTAATAACTCTCAGTTTCATTATAAAAATTTAATATCGTATAAATATAAGTGTGTAAATGTAAAAATGGTATTCGGTCGGAGCAGGGATTGAACCAACGACCCTTTGCATGCAAGGCAGATATGCTAACCACTGCTCCACGTGGCAAACAAATTTATGTTTCTGTTAAATAATGTTATGTTTGCATGGGCTCGTGGGCGCTGCAAACTATGCTATATAAATATAACGTATAACGATAATTATCTGCTGGTGACTATAACAGCTACGTATCCCAGTGGATAGTGTGTTGGCTTACAAACTGTATGGTTCTCGGTTTGATTCTCTGTCCATGCGAAAGGTAAAATTTATAAAATTGAATACTTTCTTCAACATTATTTGTACTACAGAAAAAGGTGCCACGAACTAAAAAATTTCGAGGAAATTATGTGAGGGAATGAGTACAATCTTCTTTGGGGAAAAATATTCCAAGCATATAATATTTTTGGGCTCCAAACTTATAATATGTTCACATAAAACAAACATATTAATGTTTCGGCAGTGTCCAATAATATATGTGCTTCCTGCAAAATATGTTTGGAACATACGTTTTTGTGATTCCACTTGTAAATGGATATCCCAATTTCACGATAGGTCACATGACGATCTTGCAATAGCAGTAGGCACACAGCATCAATGGTTTCCGGAACAACAACTGATTTTGACGACCTTCACGAAATTAATTTTGTTGTGAACACGACCTCGATTGAATTCACAATACCATCGATAAACACTGATACTTGACGCATGGCTGCTAATTTTGCCGATTTATCGCACCCAAAGAATAGTGAAACAACCATTAAAGAAAATGTAGGTTTATTTTAGAAAATTTCGACTAAAATAGTTTTCAAATTGCAACATCTTACAAATCACCCAGCAAAAAAATTTTTGGAAGTTCTTCTAAAGGCACAACTTTAAAAGCACTTCCAAAAATGTCCATCCAAGAATGTTCTTTATTTTAACTACAGAGGAAGTTCCTTTAATTAAATTTTTTATAACTCGCTTTATTCATATTTTTAGTGTGTAATTTTCACTTTTTATACCCTCCACCATAGGATGGGGGGTATATTAACTTTGTCATTCCGTTTGTAACACATCGAAATATTGCTCTAAGACCCCATAAAGTATATATATTCTGGGTCGTGGTGAAATTCTGGATCGATCTGAGCATGTCCGTCCGTCCGTCAGTCTGTTGAAATCACGCTAACTTCCGAACGAAACAAGCTATCGATCCCCAAATTTGGCTTGCGATTGCTCTAAGAGAAGCAAATATCATCCGATCCTGCTGAAATTTGGTACATGGTGTAAGTATATGGTCTCAAACAACCGTGCAAAAATTGGTCCATATCGGTCCACTTTTACGTATAGCCCCCATATAAACGGACCCCCAAATTTGGCTTGTGATTGAAGCAGATTTCATCCGATCCGGCTGAAATTTGGTACATAGTGTTAGTATATGGTCTCTAACAACTATGCAAAAATTGGTCCATATCGGTCCACTTTTACGTATAGCCCCCATATAAACGGACCCCCAAATTTGGCTTGCGATTGCTCTAAGAGAAGCAAATTTCATCCGATCCGGCTGAAATTTGGTACATGGTGTTAGTATATGGTCTCTAACAAGCATGAAAAAATTGGTCCACATCGGTCCATAATTATATATAGACCCCATATAAACCGATCCCCAGATTTGACCTCCGGAGCCTCTTAGAGGAGCAAAAGTCATCCGATCCGATTAAAATTTTGTACGTGGTGTTAGTATATTATCTCTAATAACCATGCCAAAATTGGTCCATATCGGTCCATAATTAAAGGGTGATTCTTTTGAGGTTAGGATTTTCATGCATTAGTATTTGACAGATCACGTGGGATTTCAGACATGGTGTCAAAGAGAAAGATGCTCAGTATGCTTTGACATTTCATCATGAATAGGCTTACTAACGAGCAACGCTTGCAAATCATTGAATTTTATTACCAAAATCAGTGGCAGAAAATCCGCTTTTTTATCGACAAATTTTGTTCAGCGATGAGGCTCATTTCTGGTTGAATGGCTACGTAAATAAGCAAAATTGCCGCATTTGGAGTGAAGAGCAACCAGAAGCCGTTCAAGAACTGCCCATGCATCCCGAAAAATGCACTGTTTGGTGTGGTTTGTACGCTGGTGGAATCATTGGACCGTATTTTTTCAAAGATGCTGTTGGACGCAACGTTACGGTGAATGGCGATCGCTATCGTTCGATGCTAACAAACTTTTTGTTGCCAAAAATGGAAGAACTGAACTTGGTTGACATGTGGTTTCAACAAGATGGCGCTACATGCCACACAGCTCGCGATTCTATGGCCATTTTGAGGGAAAACTTCGGAGAACAATTCATCTCAAGAAATGGACCGGTAAGTTGGCCACCAAGATCATGCGATTTGACGCCTTTAGACTATTTTTTTGTGGGGCTACGTCAAGTCTAAAGTCTACAGAAATAAGCCAGCAACTATTCCAGCTTTGGAAGACAACATTTCCGAAGAAATTCGGGCTATTCCGGCCGAAATGCTCGAAAAAGTTGCCCAAAATTGGACTTTCCGAATGGACCACCTAAGACGCAGCCGCGGTCAACATTTAAATGAAATTATCTTCAAAAAGTAAATGTCATGGACCAATCTAACGTTTCAAATAAAGAACCGATGAGATTTTGCAAATTTTATGCGTTTTTTTAAAAAAAAAAGTTATCAAGCTCTTAACAAATCACCCTTTATATATAGCCCCCATATAAGCCGTTCCCCAGATTTGACCTCCAGAGCCTCTTAGAGGAGCAAACTTCATCTGATCCGGTTGAAATTTGGTACGTGGTGTTAGTATATGGTCTCTAACAACCATGCAAGCATTGGTCCATATCGGTCCATAATTATATATAGCCCCCATATAAATCTATCCCCAGATTTGTCCTCCGGAGCCTCTTGGAGGAGAAAAATTCATCCTATCCGGTTGAAATTTGGAATATGGTGTTAGATTGTGGTCTCTAAGAAACACGCAAGAATTGGCCCATATCGGTCCATAATTATATATAGCCCCCATACAAACCGTTCCCCAGATTTGGTCTCCGGAGCCTCTTGGAGGAGCAAAATTCATCCGATCCGGTTGAAATTTGCAACGTGGTGTTAGTATAAGACCGCTAATAACCATGCCAAAATTGGTCTGTATCGGTCTATAGTTATATATAGCCGATCCCCAGTCACACAAAAATTGGTCCATATCGGTTCATAATCATGGTTACCACTCGAGCCAAAAATAATCTACCAAAGTTTTATTTTTATAGAAAACATTGTCAAAATGTTATTTCTATAGAAAATTTTGTCAAAATTGTATTTCTATAGAAAATTTTGTCAAAATTTTATTTCTATAGAAAATTTTTTTCCAAACTTTATTTCTATAGAAAAAATTTTCCAAATTTTGTTTCTATAGAAAATTTTGTCAAAATTTTATTTCTATAGAAAATTTTTTCCAAATTTTATTTCTATAGAAAATTTTTTCCAAAGTTTACTTCTATAGAAAATGTCAAAATTTTATTGCTATAGAAACTTTAAACTTAATTATAAACGTATTTAATCGGCCTTTTTAGTTTAATATATACCACGTTTGGACTATGTGGTATATATTACGGTGTTAGGAAGTTTTAAGATACCTTGCCATCGCCAAGTGTTACCGCAACCCAAGTAATTCGATTGTGGATGACAGTCTTCAGTAGAAATTTCTACGCAATCCATGAAGCTTCGGCCTGGCCGAACTTACGGCCGTATATACTTGTTTTTAATTTTTTATTACACCCTGCACCACACTGTGGAACAGGGTATTATAAGTTAGTGCATATGTTTGTAACACCCAGAAGGAGACGAGATAGACACATGGTGTCTTTGGCAATAATGCTCAGGGTGGGTCCCTGAGTCCGTCCGTCCGTCCGTCCGTCTGTCTGTGAACACATTTTTGTGATCAAAGTCTAGGTCGCAATTTAAGTCCAATCGCCTTCAAATTTGGCAAAAATGCTCAGAGTGTTCCTTATTTGGGTCAGAATAGAACCCTATTGATTTTGGAAGAAATCGGTTCAGATTTAGATATAGCTCCCATATATATCTTTCGCCCGATATGCACTAATATGGACCCAGCAGCCAGAGTTTTATACCGATTTGCTAGAAATTTTGTACAATCATAACATTTAGTCGTATAGTCAAGTGTGCAAAATTTGATTGAAATCGATTTAGATATAGCTCCGATATATATCTTTCGCCCGATATGGACTAATAAGGTTCTAAAAGCCAGAGTTTTGGCTCAATTTGGTTGAAATTTTGCCCAGGGAGTAGATTTAGCATTATAGCTATGCGTGCCAAATTTGGTTTAAATCGATTCAGATTTAGATATAGCTCCCATATATATCTTTCGCCCGATATGGACTAATATGGTTCTAATAGCCCGAGTTTTGGCCCAATTTGGTTGAAATTTTGCACAGGGAGTAGAATTAGCATTGTGGCCATTGGCTATGCGTGCCAAATTTGGTTGAAATCGGTTCAGATTTAGATATATCTCCCATATATAGCTTTCGCCCGATTTACACTCATATGACCACAGAGGTCATATGTCGTATAGTCAAGTGCGCAAAATTTTGATTGAAATCGGCTCAGATTTAGATGTAGCTCCCATATATATATATATATACATATATATATATATATATATATATATATATATATATATATATATATATATATATATATATATATATATATATATATATATATATATATATATATATATATATATATATATATATATATATATATATATATATATATATATATATATATATATATATATATATATATATATATATATATATATATATATATATATATATATATATATATATATATATATATATATATATATATATATATATATATATATATATATATATATATATATATATATATATATATATATATATATATATATATATATATATATATATATATATATATATATATATATATATATATATATATATATATATATATATATATATATATATATATATATATATATATATATATATATATATATGTATGTATATATATTTCGCCCGATATGGACTTATATGGCCCCAGAAGCCAGATTTTTGACCAAATTTGGTTGAAATTTTGCACTAGGAGTACAATTAGTAGTATAGTCATGTGTGCCAAACTTGATTGAAATCGGTTCAGATTTAGATATAGCTTCCATATATATTTTTCGCCCGATATGGACTTATATGGCCCCAGAAGCCAGAGTTTTGGTCCAATTTGGTTGAAATTTTACACAGGGAGTACAATTAGTAATATAGTCATGTGTGCCAAAGTTGATTGAAATCGGTTCAGATTTAGATATAGCTCCCATATATATGTTTTTCTGATTTCGACAAAAATGGTCAAGATACCAACATTTTCCTTGTTAAATCGCCACTGCTTAGTCGAAAAGTTGTAAAAATGACTCTAACTTTCCTAAACTTCTCATACATATATATCGAGCGATAAATCACAAATAAACTTTTGCGAAGTTTCCTTAAAATTGCTTCAGATTTAAATGTTTCCCATATTTATACCCTGCGCCACACTGTGGAACAGGGTATTATAAGTTAGTGCATATGTTTGCAACTCCCAGAAGGAGACGAGATAGACACATCGTGTCTTTGGCAAAAATGCTCAGAGTGGGCTCCTGAGTCGATATAGCCATGTCCGTCTGTCCGTCCGTCCGTCTGTCTCTGAACACATTTTTGTGATCAAAGTCTAGGTCGCAATTTAAGTCCAATCGCGTTCAAATTTGGTACATGTTCCTAATTTGGGTCAGAATAGAACCCTATTGATTTTGGATGAAATCGGTTCAGATTTAGATATAGCTCCCATATATATCTTTCGCCCGATATGCACTAATATGGACCCAACAGCCAGAGTTTTGTACCGATTTGCTTGACATTTTATACAAACATAACACTTAGTCGTATAGTCAAGTGTGCAAAATTTGATTGAAATCGGTTCAGATTTAGATATAGCTCCCATATCTAAATCTTTAAATAAAAACTTTAAATAACACTTTAAATAAAAAATGTTTGAATGTATATGGAAATAACCATAACCACAAAGGATAAATACGTAAAACAAGTAGCATACCACAAATACCATATATTTAAATACAATTTTAAAAATCAATTTATCACAAAACAAAAAAAAAATCGAGACATACATTAGCCAGACGCTAATTAAACAACTCCAGGGCATCCTGTAACCCCATTCATCCATAGGTAAATTTAACTTCATACCATTTCCCCTTCTGTGGATCGTTTCCCATCCTCATCCTACTACCACAATAGAGATAATTGAAAGTTAAATAATAATGTATTTAAAATTGAACTCCATTCTTTTTTTCTGTTTTTTTGGCTTGTGGCCTGAGGCGTAACATTACCACCGACCCATTGTTGAGGTCATAATTGTAAGTAGGTATTTTATTGATGGTTGTTGGGAGGAGGGGGAGTGGTCTTTGTAATCTCTACAGCCACCCATTAACAAGTAACAGAGACCGCAAATTACCGGGACAATGAATTATTGACAGAGTGCTGGCTCATTGTAGTATCGTATGGCCATAATGGCCCTCCAACATTATTACAACAACAACAACAAAATGGTCAAATGTCTTGTCATTTTTGGGTTTGTTGTTGCTTTCGCTTTTCAAAGCCAATTTTCAATTATGTCCAACATAATCGCATTTCTGGTAATGTCTGTCTACTTGTCCGCCTGCCTGTCTGTCTGTCTATTTGCTCGGTGATAGTGAAAGTTAATGCTTAGGACGCTAATCAGTTGAAATGGATCTTTTATTTCATTATAAACGACAGCACAACACTGTAAGCCTACAAATTTGGCTCGGAAATAATTTGCCCAGACTATAAATACAAATTTCAAAATTGGGCCAAATCAATATTTTAGGAAATATATGATAGCTTCATTGTGTCCTCAACCTACATATATAAAGAATTGTAGAGCGTTCGCTTGGATTAATGCTCATACTCAGAAAAATAGAGTTTTTGTGTATTGTAAGCGAAAAAAATTACAGATGCTCTTAATTTCATATTATATCCATGGATCTAAAAACAATGTTAAATATTGAATTCCATAGCTATTTTCAATAAAAAGTTTTTTTTTTTTCACACATAATCTAAAAAATTAATTTTCAAATTTTATAAAACTTAAAAACAAAAACGTTGATTTCTCACATCCAAACAACAATTTGGAAAAAAATATGCCCAAGCCTACATCTAAACATTCATAAATGCTCGCTCATAATGTGCTGTCTACATATAATTGGGATTGTCATATTTTCAAATGTAACTGACAACGAAAATTGTGAGTTTTTAGGTTAAACGCATAAATTCCGACAGGTGAAATTGATTTTCTTTTCGTTTGTGCAAATATGAAATGTCAATATTTCGATTTTTTTTACTTCTTTCCAAAATACCCACTGCGAAAGTGGTATGGCTTAAGCTTGAATGAATACAACAATGTAGCCAAGCATATGTGAATATGGATAGTGAAGTGGGTCGAGATCTATTGAATTATTACTACACTCAAAAAATGTTTACTTAGATCCATAGATTTTGACCTTCCCTTAAAGATTTTCCGAGGCAAAGATGCGGCTTCTTTAAAATAAAGACATTTTTAGCGACCTCTCTTTATCTTTTATCTTTAGAATTAGAATATAGATCTCATTTATCAAATTTTCATTCTCTTTTCGCGGTTTATTAATAAAGGTACTCACGTACAAACAAATGCCAGTTTAAAAAACCAAAATATAGCGGATACTTCAAAGTAAAAAATGTTTTCTTAATTCCAAAAAAAAAACTTTAAATCAAAGACGCAAAATCCTCAAAATAAGTCTTAGCCTATATTTGAAGCGTTTTATCTTAAATCTAAAGTTTCAAAATTTCAGTTACTTTAAGGAAAATTTCTTTAAATCTAAAATTTGTTTCTTTACCTTAAGGAAAAATAGCCTTAGTTGAAAGACATGCGACTTTAACGGAGGGACGCAAATTTACAAAATTTGTGTCCTAAATTTAATAAAAAAAAATTTTTAAGCAAAGTTTATAAAATTTATTGTAATTAAAATTTCATTATTATTATTGTCCTTAATATTTTGTAAATTTCGCATCCTAAAATTAAGGTTACGTAATCTTTAATATTACGTAAATATTTTTTTTTTTCAGTATAGTTCCTAGAAAATAGTATTAGAACATTTTAGGAGAGCATTCTCATAATGACTCTCTTTTTTAAAGTGTAACCAGTAAAGGGGTCCCAAATTTCGTGAAAAAATCCTGTAGTGATAGGTTTCTTTTCTGAGGAACGAAATTTAAATTTTCTTTTGATGCAAAAAAAATTCTTTTGAAGTAGACAAAAATCATTAGATGAAATCATTACATGTGCGTGAAGATAAATTGTAAATTTAACTAGCCGAGACACAAACCCGGTAGTTTTTGCCTGAGCACCTAATGGGTTAATTACAATTTGGGGAGATAAAATATTTAATAAAACTCAGCACTTTCCAATATATTTGCCCAGTATATTTTGGTATTAAACGAAAGATCTTGAAGAGCACTATGAAATCAAGTTGTTTTTATTATCGAAAGCATCCCAGAAATGTTAGTTTTGCTGCTATATTTTAAAAGTTAGTTTGTCCAACTTAAAATAAAGTTTAACTATGCCTACTGTGCAAAACCTGCTCTACATTTTTTGGTATCAAATGAAAGCTTTCAATGTAGAGCAGGTTTTGGACAGTGGACATAGTTAAACTTTATTTCAAGTTGGGCAAACTAACTTTTAAAATATAGCAGCAAAACAAACATTTCTGTGATGCTTTCGATAATAAAAACAACTTGCATTCATACCCAGCAAACAAAATTGGAAGTTCTTCCAAAGGCACAACTTTAAAAGCACTTCCAGAAGATGATGTTCTTTATTTTAACTACACAGGAAGTTCTTTTAATTCAACTTTTTATACATAATTTGGTTCTTTCATACTTCTAATGGGTAATTTTAACTTTTTTTGTTTCAAATAGGTTAAAAATCATTTAAATTTTGTCGAAAACAATGCTAAATCCAATCTGAAAAAATTGTGAATTTTTGAAAATATTTGAGGTCAAACGTTTCCGACAAACGTTAGAATCCATTAAAAATTAAAACAAGTATATACAGCACTATGTTCGGCCGGGCCGAATCTTAAATACCCACCACCATGAACCAAATATTAGGGTTTCCTTTGAAATTTCAGGAGGGCTAGAGGACTTGAGGACACTTCCCGAAGATAAATTTAACGATTTCACCTATGAAGACTATATCAAATTCTGGATTTATAAGAACCATTTTTGTTTGAGTTTTAGAGGAATCATTAACATCTCTTGTAAGTGTGCAAGAAAATTATAAAATAACGTCTTGATTTGAAATCTTAAATCTGTAGAAGAAAAATCTGGAAGTTTTACATTGAGTTTCAAGCAATTTTCATGATCAGTGCGCCTTCTGCACCCTCAAAAAGTGAAGTCGGTCTATATGGAGGCATTGCCAAATGGACCGATAAAAACTTAATCCGATACACGTTTTTGTGAGCCTAAAATATCAGAATATTTACAATTTCATGTAAATCAGATAAAAACTACGGTTTCTAGAAACCCAAGGAGTTAAATCGGGAAATCGTTCTTATGGGGGCTATACTAAAACATGGACCGATACTCACCGTTTTCGGCACACCTCTTTATGACCCGAAAATACCTCTAGATTTCCAATTTCAGGCAAATAGGATAAAAACTTCGGATTCTAGAAGCCCAAGAAGTAAAATCGGGAGATCGGTCTATATGGGGGCTATACCAAAATATGGACCGATACTCACAATTTTTGGCACACGTATTTGCGGTCCTACAATATCTCTAGATTTCCAATTTCAGGTAAATTGAATAAAAACTGCGGTTTCTATAAGCCCAAGAAGTAAAATCGGGAGATCGGTCTATATGGGGGCCATACCAAAACATGGACCGATACTCACTATTTTTGGCACACTTCTTAATGGTCATAAAATACCTCTAGATTTCAAATTTCGGGCAAATCGGATAAAAACTACGATTTCTATAAGCCCAAGACCCCAAATCGGGAGGTCGGTTTATATGGGGACTATATCAAAACCTGGACCGATATAGCCCATCTTCGAACTTGACCTGCCTGCAAACAAAAGACGAGTTTGTGCAAAATTTCAGCACGATTGCTTCTTTATTGAAGACTGTAGCGTGATTACAACAGACAGACAGACAGACAGACAGACAGACGGACAGACGGACAGACGGACATCGTTATATCGTCTTAGAATTTCTCCCTGATCAAGAATATATATACTTTATATAGTCGGAAATCGATATTTCGATGTGTTACAAACGGAATGACAAACTTATTATACCCCCGTCACCATTCTATGGTGGTGGGTATAACAAGTATATACAGCACTAAGTTCGGCCGGGCCGAATCTTAAATACCCACCACCATGAACCAAATATTAGGGTTTCCTTTGAAATTTCAGGAGGGCTTGAGGACACTTTCCGAAGATAAATTTAAAGATTTCACCTATGAGGACTATATCAGATTCTGGTTTTATAAGAACCATTTTTGTTTGAGTTTTAGAGGAATCTGGAAATTTTACATTGAATTTCAAGCAATTTTCATGATCAGTGCGCCTTCTACACCCTCAAGAAGTGCAGTCGGTCTAAATACCAGAATATTTACAATTTTAGGCAAATCAGATAAAAACTACGGTTTCTAGAAACTCAAGGATTTAAATCGGGAGATCGTTCTTATGGGGGCTATACTAAAATATGGACCGATACTCACCGTTTTCGGCACACCTCTTTATGACCCGAAAATACCTCTAGATTTCCAATTTCAGGCAAATAGGATAAAAACTTCGGATTCTAGAAGCCCAAGAAGTAAAATCGGGAAATCGGTATATATGGGGGCTATACCAAAATATGGACCGATACTCACCATTTTCAGCACACCTCTTTATGGTCCTAAAATACCTCCAGATTTCCAATTTTAGACAAATTGGATAAAAAAATACGGTTTCTATAAGCCCAAGACACCAAATCGGGAGATCGGTCTATATGGGGGCCATACCAAAATATGGACCGATACTGACAATTTTTGGCACACGTATTTGTGGTCCTACAATACCTCTAGATTTCCAATTTCAGGTAAATTGAATAAAAACTACGGTTTCTATAAGCCCAAGACCCCAAATCGGGAGGTCGTTTTACATGGGGACCATACCAAAACATGGACCGATACTCACAATTTTTGGCACACATATTTGTGGTACTACAATACCTCTAGATTTCCAATTTCAGGTAAATTGAATAAAAACTGCGGTTTCTATAAGCCCAAGAAGTAAAATCGGGAAATCGGTCTATATGGGGGATATACCAAAACATGGACCGATACTCAGCATTTTTGGCACACCTCTTTATGGTCATAAAATACCTCTAGATTTCAAATTTCAGGTAAATTGGATAAAAACTACGATTTCTATAAGCCCAAGACCACAAATCGGGAGGTCGTTTTATATGGGGACCATTCCAAAACATGGACCGATACTCACAATTTTTGGCACACTTTTTTTGTGGTCATAAAATACTTCTAGATTTCAAATTTCAGGCAAATTGGATAAAAAAAGTACGATTTCTATAAGTCCAAGACCCCAAATCGGGAGGTCGGTTTATATGGGGACTATATCAAAACCTGGACCGATATAGCCCATCTTCGAACTTGACCTGCCTGCAGACAAAAGATGAGTTTGTGCAAAATTTCAGCACGATTGCTTCATTATTGAAGACTGTAGCGTGATTACAACAGACAGACAGACAGACGGACAGACGGACATCGTTATATCGTCTTAGAATTTCTCCCTGATCAAGAATATATATACTTTATATAGTCGGAAATCGATATTTCTATGTGTTACAAACGGAATGACAAACTTATTATACCCCCGTCACCATTCTATGGTGGTGGGTATAAAAATATATATAAGAATTATTTATTTGACAAAATATCACAGAATTTTTTAGTTTACATCCAAAACATTGAATTCGGATCATACCTAAAGAAGTGATGCAAATTCAGTGCAACGGCTGTTGAAATGGAGGACTTCCGTCCTATGACAATCCCATGTTAAATTCATCGCTTTTGCGTCAATTTTGCACCTCTTCCGTATCCAAAAAGAACATTTGCATTACTTTTTTGGCGATGCTTTTTTTGCTGGGTAGTGCTCTTCAAGGTCTTTCGTTTAATACCAAAGTATATTGCGCAAATATATTGGAAAGTGCTGAATTTTATTAAATATTTTATCTCCCCAAATTGTAATTAACCCATTAAGTGCTCAGGCACCTAATGGGTGGAGCAGTGGTGCTACGTCCGACTTGCATGCCAAGGGTCGTGGGTGCAGGGATCGAACCCACGACCCTTGGCATGCAAGTCGACCAAAGTTTTTTTTTTTTTTAACATATATTCCAAATATGGTCGGAAGATTCCGAAAAAATGTTCAACATTACATTCTACTATATTAAAATTTTACTATGAACTGTAAAATGTGTCTTATTAAAGACCTAAATTTAGAAAAGAGCAGTGTTTGATATAAACGAAATGGACTGTGTTGTTGGTTCAAAAATAACTTTTTTTATTGAACAAATAAAAATTTTGTAACAAACGAATTTTTTTGGTGATTAAAGTGTATACTTTTCGAAGAAATTCAAAAAACTCTAACAAAAGAAAAACGTTTTCGGTACACGTTTTCTAAACGTTTTTTTTTTTCTTTGCGTGTAGACGAGAAATTATAAGACCAATAATTTAATGAAAATTTAACTTTAAAAATACTTTCATCTGTTAATTTAAAATACGGTTTTTTAATTTGTTTTTAATTTTGTTCCGAATTTAGTTGAAAATTGCTCCACTATATAAGGTCTAAGATATTTTTTGACCCCAAAAATCCGCCCAAGTAAATGTTACCTCTAAAAATCCCCCTAAACGTGAAAAAAAAACACTAAATTTGGGTGGGAAAACCCCCAACCTGGCAACACTGCGTCTAACATTCTTACTATTTTCCGTTTGCATACTTTTGATAAAATTTTATATTCTGAGAGGATTTTTGTATTTATCTGATTAATTACTTTTACTACGAGCAAATTAACACAACTACCCAGCATAAAAATTGGAAGTTGTACTTTTTAAGAACATATTTTAAAAAAATATTTAGAAAATATGCCATTTGGTCGTTTAAAGCCAAAATTTAATTTTGGACAATTAAATGTATATTCATTTAAATTGAATTTTTCGACCCAACTTATTCTCTTTGAAACTATATAAACACATCCACATATGTATACTCATGTGTACGTCAATTGTTATAAGTAAAAAAAAAAAAACAAAATTATTCCATTTTGTTATTTTATTTGATGCTAATTGTATGAACGTGATTGAAAATATGATAATAGTCATACCTAACTGTAAAAAAAATTGTTCAATAGCAACAACGACATTAAATCGGCCAACTTTCGATTATGAGAAACCAATAGTATCATAGTCAACCTATTTTATTCATCTCTATTTGTATTTAAATTGATAAAGAATAAATAAGTTTTCAACAAGTTTTATTCAATAACATATGTTTGAAAAATTAATTTTAAATATTGTGTTCCATCTTTTAAGTGATGGCAACTTTTTATACATAATAGCATTATTTGGTACAATACCCCTATACAACTTTCTTTTATCAAATAATTTTGGTGGCAACTTGGTCCGACATTTGCTAAACAATTAATTGCTTACTTTACCACTGCAAATCCTATAAGGAAAGTACTTCTAGGCAGCATTACCATAGCCAAATTGTAAGCGTTTATCCATAAGCATAGTATGGCCTCTGGGGGGAGGGTTTAGCCCCTCCAGAAAAAAATTAGCCCCCCCCCCCTAGAATGTTAAAACCTATATATGACTTTCCATTATATATTGTTACTGGTTAAAAATGTCTGGATACGGCAATGCGTTTATCTCTTGCAAACAGTGAAGTTCGCCAAAAATAAACATCATAGGCGTAGTACTCATGAAAATGATGTATGGTAACGGAAACCATCCTATGATGATAAGCCATTATTCTAATGAATGCGGCATTGCTTAGAATATGGAACATATGCTCTTTTCCTGGATAACCAAAATATGGTCGAAAATTCGTCTAATTAGAATATTAGTCCTAGATTCAAAACTGCAAGTTGAGTTCGTTTTCCAGCAAAATCTGGGTAAGTAGTTGAGGTGAAAAACTACTTACCACAAGCAATATCCCCAGCAATATTGCAGGCTTGAATATAATGACTTTTCATCAACAAACGGTTTGGCTTACCATAAATCATATTTCCATATGTATTACCTACACTGAAAAAATATATTTTCTTGAGGCCAAAGATTTCATGTCTTTTAAATACGAATGCGAATTTTGCTTAGCATAGAAAACGCATTTCTCTAATATAAAGTTTTGTCGCAAAGGCGATAATCTTTTCAATGTAGTCGTTTTGTCCTTATAATTAAGTAATTGGACTTAAAAATGGGTATCTTAAAATGAAAGAACATTTTTGTTTGACAAAGGTCCACTTGACCTTAATAATTCATAAATATTCTTTAAAATTAATGAAATTGTCTTTAAATTTGTTGTCTTTTTGCATATGTGTTCAAAATCGGACATGTTTTTCAAAACTTTACTTAAAGGTGAGGGTGTATAATAAGTTTGTCATTCCGTTTGTAACACCTCGAAATATCGATTTCCGACTATATAGAGTGTATATATTCTTGATCAGGGAGAAATTCTAAGACGATATAAGCATGTCCGTCTGTCTCTCTGTCTGTTGTAATCACGCTACAGCCTTCAATAATGGCGCTATCGTTCTGAAATTTGGCACAGATTCGTCTTTTGTTTGCAGGCAGGTTAAGTTCGCAGACGGGCTACATCGGTCCAAGTTTTGATATAGTCCCCATAATAAACCGACCTCCCGATTTGGGGTCATGGGCTTATAAAAACTGTAGTTTTTATCCAATTTGACTGAAATTGGAAATCTAGAGATATTTTAGGACCATCAAAAAGTGTACCGAAAATGGTGCCCATTGGTCCATGTTTTGATATAGCCCCCATATGGACCGATTTCCCGATTTTGATTTTTGGGCGTCTAGAAACTGTATTTTCAATCCAATTTGCCTGAAATTGGAAATCTAGAGGTACTCTAGGACCATAAAGATGTGTGCCGAAAATGGGGTGTATCGGTACATGTTTTGTTATAGTCCCCATATAGACCGATCTCCCAATTTTATTTCTGGGGTTTCTAGAACCAGTAGTTTTAATCCAATTTACCTGAAATTTGAAATTTAGAGGTACTCTTTTTTTTTTTGCTTAGCATAGGACGCTAAAGACGTGTGCAGAAAATGGTGAATACGGGTCCATGTTTTGATAAAGCCACCGTATAGACCGATCTCTCGATTTTACTTCTTGGTCTTCTACACGCTCACAAAAAATCGCTTCTGTAACATATACTCCCAAACCTATTTTGCTTCACGCATATATATTTTTGGGTATTGCCCAAACATTTATATGTTTGATCTCTTCCAATATATAATATGTTTGAAAGCATATTGGTCTAAACAATATATGTTTGGGTAGTCTAAGTTCCAAACATTTTGTATTTTTGCATCCAAATTCAATAATGTTGTCTTCCAAAAAACAATATGTTATTATGTGAACATATAATATGTTTGGAAGCATTTTGCACCCAAAAATATTATATGCTTAAAAAATTCTCCCAAACAATATTGTGCTCAAAATTTTATTTATTTATTTATATATTTACAATCATAATGAATTATGAAAATAAACATGTAATATAGGTGCTAACAACATAGGTTTTCGACCTGAATGCTCAAAAGTTTGTTTCTGCCCAATTGCATATTCCCCCACATCTTTCTCACTTCCACAAGATTTTTTAGTTCTTAGCACCTTTTTCTGTAATACAAACATTGTAAATAGAAGAAATTATTCAATTGTATGATATTTTTCATTTTAATTTTACCTTTTGCCGGGCGGGGATTCGAACAGCGGACCACACAGTTTGTAAGGATCAAAGAAGTAGCTGATCAATTGCCCAAGGAAAAATAAAATTTTGTAATAACAAGCAACAACCACCAACTTAATTCAATATCGCTCCCTGTTAAATAGCGCTCCAAGCTACTAAACACATATATGTTTATAGGATATTTCTAAATTAATTTATGTTTGCATCCAAGCATATTATATTTACAAACATTTTATGTCCCAAACATAATATGTTCTAACATATTAACATATATGTCCCAAACATGTTATGCTCGTTTATGAACATTATATGCTTGCACTCAAAAATATTGTGTTTAAATTTGTGTTCCAAACATATAATGTTTATAGCCAAACATATGAAAAACAGTCTTTTTCATCCGTGTAGAATCCGCAATTTTTACTCAATTTGCCCCAAATCGAAGATCTAGAGGTATTCTAGGACCATAAAGAGGTGTGCCGAATATATTGAGTATCGGTACAGTTTTTGATATAGCCCCCTTATAAACCACCTTTCCGATTTGGGGTCTAGATTCTAGAACTACAATTAAATGTGCTGAATACTGTGTATATCCTTCCATGTTTTGGTATAGCCCCCATTACACGGAACTCCCGATTTAACTCCCAGAGTTTCTAGAAATTGTAGTTTTTATCCGATTTGCTATGAAAATTGCTTGAAACTGAATACAAAATTTCCAAATGTTACTTCTCGTAGTCATTTAAATAATTGGAATGAAAATCCACAGATTTTAGATTTCAAATCAAGGCGTTATTTCATCATTTTCTTGCACACTTACAAGCGATGTTTAGATTCCTAAAAAAAAAAAAAGAAATGGTTCTTATAAATTCGGAATCTGATCTAGTCTTCATAGGTAAAATCTTTACGTTTATCTGTGGGTAGCGTACTGGTTGAACTGATTTGCTTGGGAAAATATCTGTCATCAAACCCCCCTGAAATTTTATTTGATTCATGGTGGTGGGTATTTAAGATTCGGCCCGGCCGAACTTACTACTGTATATACTTGTTTTGTGTCGATTAGTATTTCGGAGGAATCCAAATTTTAAAAGAATAAATATTTTATATCTGTCTGAATATATAGTTTTCTTAGCGTTTGACATTATTTTTACTTATTTGAGTATATAACACTAATGTATTTACTTCTACATTCAAAAAGTTTAACTTTAAACGCACTTTTTCGCATACAAATTTCAAACTGGTTATAAATTATTTTGAATATGGGCTTTAATATTTGTACCATTCAATTTTTTTATTTACCAACTCTTTTAATTTATATAATTACTAACGTTCGTATGACTATATTATGGAATAAGAAGAAATATGGGTCAATTATGTTTACAAATTCATTAGGACCAATCAATATTCCTAATTGTTTATATCAACCCACCAAACGGAAAAAACAAACTCACTCTCATTTGTATCAAATTTCAACAGGGCAGAAAATTGGGATGAGGGAAATTTTGGGTTTTACACATTTCCGTACGAAATGATTTTCTCTTTCGAAATTAATTATAGATCCATACGTTATAGAAGGGAAACAATAACAACTTATTGTAGGCCTTTGGATGAAAACTATAAATAAGCTGTTGTAGACTAAAAGAAAAAAATATTTTTCTAAAGGAAGGCTCTGAAAAAGCATTACGCATATAATTATCGCAAAAACCACAGATTGTGATCCTGTGAAAAGAGTTTTCTGGCAGAGAAAAACAATATGGTCGCAATAAGCACCCATCAAAAAAACTTTGGACCTTGTTCCAAATGCACAACTTTAAAAGCACTTCCAAAAATGTCCTCCCAAAGATGGCCTCTATTTTAACTACACACACTGAAAAAAAGCATGCCCGGTTCCAAAGATTTTGTCTTTACTTTAACAATTTTGGTATTAATTCCGACACAAAGAAGCGGAGAATACAAGTAAGGATATAATTCTTTTTTTAAATTTGGGTTTTGTGTTCTTGCTTCTAGGAAGCAAATTTTAATTTGTCGTTTTTTAGTTTTTTTTTCTTCATATGCTATCAAAGTCCTTTATAAACGAGTTAACGACAACTTTATTTTTCAAATTCAGACTCGACTTCCAGTTGAAATTATGCTATGTTTCATGTAAAAAGCGTATTTAAAATAAAGTGTTGAAAAACATGTCCTATTTTTGAACGATTTTTTGCTTTGTAGTCAAGATGCAAAAAGACAACAAATTCAAAGACAATTTCACTAAATTTAAAGAATTTTTCCGAATTATTAAAATCAAGATGACCTTACCCCAAAAAAGTTTTTTTTTTCATGTTATGATAACCATTTTTAAGTCAAATCACTTAATTATTAGGACAATACGATTTCATTGAAAATTTTATCGAGTTTTAGACAAGGAAAAAACTTTATATTAGTGAAATGTGTCTTCTATGCTAAGCTAAATTTGCATTCGTATTTTAAGGACACTACAATAATTTTTTCAGTGCAGGAAGTTCATTTAATTTTTTTCTTTTTTTCATATTTTTAATGAGTAATT
The DNA here is from genome assembly GCF_050003625.1 of Haematobia irritans. NCBI lineage: Eukaryota > Metazoa > Arthropoda > Insecta > Diptera > Muscidae > Haematobia > Haematobia irritans. The sequence continues at coordinate 199,145,014 of NC_134397.1, read as the reverse complement.
TTAATTGTTGGTTTGTTTCAAATAGTTTAAAACCAGAGAAAGAATTAATGTAATGGTACAAATTATTAAAAACTTTGTCAACAAAATGCTAAATCCAATTTACAATAACTTTTGAAAATATTTGACGTCAAGCGTTTTAGACAAGCGTTAGGATGTATTTAAAATCATAAAAAATTATAAAAAATATTTTTTGGCAAAATATTACAAAATGTTTTAATTCACATCCAAAATACTGGATTCGGATCATAGCTTAAGAAGTGATGCAAATTCAGTGCAGCGGCTGTAATGCTGAAATGGTTGTAAGGCTGAAATGGTGTACATCCGTCCATGTTAAATCTATCGCTTCTGCGCAAATTTGGTACCACTTTCAGATCCAAAAATAACATTTTCACCACTTTCTTGGCGACGCTTTTTTGCTGGAAAATGCTGATACAAATAACAAGTATATACAGCACTAAGTTCGGCCGGGCCGAATCTTAAATACCCACCACCATGAACCAAATATTAGGGTTTCCTTTGAAATTTCAGGAGGGCTTGAGGACTTGAGGACACTTTCCGAAGATAAATTTAAAGATTTCACCTATGAGGACTATATCAGATTCTGGATTTATAAGAACCATTTTTGTTTGAGTTTTAGAGGAATCTGGAAATTTTACATTGAATTTCAAGCAATATTCATGATCAGTGCGCCTTCTACACCCTCAAGAAGTGCAGTCGGTCTAAATACCAGAATATTTACAATTTTAGGCAAATCAGATAAAAACTACGGTTTCTAGAAACCCAAGGATTTAAATCGGGAGATCGTTCTTATGGGGGCTATACTAAAATATGGACCGATACTCACCGTTTTCGGCACACCTCTTTATGACCCGAAAATACCTCTAGATTTCCAATTTCAGGCAAATAGGATAAAAACTTCGGATTCTAGAAGCCCAAGAAGTAAAATCGGGAAATCGGTATATATGGGGGCTATACCAAAATATGGACCGATTCTCACCATTTTCAGCACACCTCTTTATGGTCCTACAATACCTCTAGATTTCCAATTTCAGGTAAATTGAATAAAAACTACGGTTTCTATAAGCCGAAGACCCCAAATCGGGAGTTCGTTTTACATGGGGACCATACCAAAACATGGACCGATACTCACAATTTTTGGCACACATATTTGTGGTACTACAATACCTCTAGTTTTCCAATTTCAGGTAAATTGAATAAAAACTGCGGTTTCTATAAGCCCAAGAAGTAAAATCGGGAAATCGGTCTATATGGGGGATATACCAAAACATGGACCGATACTCTGCATTTTTGGCACACCTCTTTATGGTCATAAAATACCTCTAAATTTCAAATTTCAGGCAAAATGGATAAAAACTACGATTTCTATAAGCCCAAGACCCCAAATCGGGAGGTTGTTTTATATGGGGACCATACCAAAACATGGACCGATACTCATAATTTTTGGCACACGTATTTGTGGTCCTACAGTACCTCTAGATTTCCAATTTCAGGTAAATTGAATAAAAACTGCGGTTTCTATAAGCCCAAGAAGTAAATTCGGGAGATCGGTCTATATGGGGGCTATACCAAAACATGGACCGATACTCACCATTTTTGGCACACCTCTTTATGGTCATAAAATACTTCTAGATTTCAAATTTCAGGTAAATTGGATAAAAAAAGTACGATTTCTATAAGCCCAAGACCCCAAATCGGGAGGTCGGTTTATATGGGGACTATATGAAAACCTGGACCGATATAGCCCATCTTCGAACTTGACCTGCCTGCAGACAAAAGATGAGTTTGTGCAAAATTTCAGCACGATTGCTTCATTATTGAAGACTGTAGCGTGATTACAACAGACAGACAGACAGACAGACAGACGGACAGACGGACATCGTTATATCGTCTTAGAATTTCTCCCTGATCAAGAATATATATACTTTATATAGTCGGAAATCGATATTTCGATGTGTTACAAACGGAACGACAAACTTATTATACCCCCGTCACCATTCTATGGTGGTGGGTATAAAAATTGAACTTGATGAAAAACATTTTTGTTTGTTTTATACCATCTTTGTCATTCCGTTTGTAACACATCGAAATATTGGTCTAAGACCCCTTAAAGTATATATAATCAGAGTCGTGGTGAAATTCTGAGTCGATCTAGCTATGTTCGTCCGTCTGTCTGTTGAAATCACGCTAATTCCCGAAAGAAACAAACTATGGACTTGAAACTTGGCACAAGTAGTTGTTATTGCCATATCGGACAACCCCTAGATTTGGGTTGCGGATGCTCTAGAAGGAGCAAATTTATGGTACGCGGTGTTACCATATGACTTCTAACACCCATGCAAAAATTGGTCCATATCGGCCCATAATTATATAGCCCCATATAAACCGACGCTCAGATTTGGCTTGCGGAGCCTCTTGGAGGAGCAAAATTCATCCGACCCGGTTGAAATTAGGTACATGGTGCTAGTATGTGGTCTCCAACAACCATGCACAAATTGGTCCACATCGGTCCATAATTATATATAGCCCACATATAAACCGATCCCCCGATTTGGCTTGCGGAGCCTCTAAGAGAAGCAAATTTCATCCGATCCGGTTGAAATTTGGTACATGGTGTAAGTCTATGGTCTCTAACAACTATGCCATAATTGTTCCACATCGGCCCATAATTATATATAGCCCCCATATAAACCGATCCCCTGATTTGACCACTGGAGCCTCATGGATGAGCAAAATTCATCCGATCCTGTTGAAATTTGGTACGTGGTGTTGGTATATGGTCCCTAACAACCATGCAAATATTGGTCCATACCGGTCTTAATTATATATAACCCCCATTTAAACCGATCCCCAGATTTGACCTCCGGAGCTCTTGGAGGAGCAAAATTCATCCGATCCGGTTGAAATTAGGTACATTGCGCTAGTATATGGCCGCTAACAACCATGCCAAAATTGGTTCATATCGGTCTATAGTTATATATAGCCGATCCCCAAAAATAACCTGCCAAAATTTTATTTCTATAGAAAATTTTGTTAAAATTTTACTACTATAAAAATTTTTTGTCAAAATGTTATTACTATACAAAATGTTGTAAAGATTTTATTTCTATAGAAAATTTTCTATATATAGAAAATTTTGTCAACATTTTATTTGTGTATAAAGTTTTTTCAATATTTTATTTCTATAGAATTTTTTTCAAAATTTCAAAATTTCTATTCTATTGAAAATTTTGTCAAACTGAATTATATACGTATTTAATCCGCCTTTTTTTTTAATATATACCCCGTATGGACTAGCTTTTGAGAAGATGGTGGTAAGAAGTGCCTTGCCATCGGCAAGTGTTACCCCAACCCAAGTAATTCGATTGTGGATGACAGTCTTTAGTACAAGTTTCTATGCCATCTCCATGGTGGAGGGTACATAAGATTCGGCCTGGCCGAACTTACGGCCGTATATACTTGTTGGGATTGATTTTTGTTTCATTAAAAAATTTGTTGAATCAACTAAATTTATAATTGAATATTGAATATAAAACTCAATTAATTGGAATTGCAAAATTTTCGTGAAATTTTTTTTCTGTGTATTAAATTCAAATTTAGAAGACTATGTTAAGTAATTCGATTGTCGATGACAGTCTTTAGTATAAGATTCTACACAAGCCATGGTGGAGGGTACGTAAGATTCGGCCTGGCCGAACTTACGGCCGTGGTGCAATGGTTAGCATGCCTGCCTTGCATACACAAGGTCGTGGGTTCGATTCCCGCTTCGACCGAACACCAAAAAGTTTTTCAGCGGTGGATTATCCCACTTCACATTTCTGAGGGTTTCAAAGCTTCTCGAAGTGGTTTCACTGCAATGTGGAACGCCGTTCGGACTCGGCTATAAAAAGGAGGTCCCTTGTCATTGAGCTTAACATGGAATCGGGCAGCACTAAGTGATAAGGGAGAAGTTCATCAATGTGGTGGACTGAATAGTCTAAGTGAGCCTCATACATCGGGCTGCCACCTAACCTAACATACGGCCGTATATACTTGTCTAATATGCCATAACTTAAAGTGGCAACCAAAATTATTTTCATAATTTATTAGGTCATAAGGCCTAATAAAAGTAAAACTTGGCAACTCAGTAGTAGACAATACACTTTAACCTATACATCAATCGTACATACACATAATCTATTGCCAATAAATAATATGTAAATAATTTAGAAAATTTCCAAAAAGCCATCCTTGATATTCTAGTCTGTCTAATATTTCAATTTTTTAGCGCATTGCTTATAAACATTGATATTTTTGTAACAGCTGCCAAATCATCATCGCCGTCATCATCATCATCATCATTAGCAGCAGCATAATATCCAAATATCCATTACATCTGACAAAATTCCGATGTGGGTGAACAAGTGGTTCGTTCGTTCCTATGGTCTTCCAGTCATTCATGATCCCCCAAACTACAACAGTCACTCACTCTCACTGTACACATTTTTGGAAACAATGGGCCAGGCAAAAAAAAAGAGAAATTATTATTAAACATTTACAAATTGTTCATAGTTTGATAATAAACCATGGTAAACACTAACCAACCAACTTGACAACCAGAGGTGAGGAGAAGCGATGCAGTAACGCCACCATAAGCATGAGAAATTTTTGTAAGCAAAAAAAAAAAAAATACAAATAAAACAGCCATAATTTAGGCAATGGTCATGGGTGTGGCCTTCCAGGCACCGGCTATTGTGACGCAAAATAGTACTATGGGTGAAACATGTGCACATGAAGTTGAATTCCATAATTTTGTTTGCCACCATAAAGAGTTGACAATGACGAAATTTACAAATAGTTTACAAAAACCTTTTTTGTTTTTCGAAATAGCAAATATATATTTTTAGATTGTAAGGGCATTGTAAAAAAAATTTTAACAAATTTATTATAGTACTTGGACAAACTATATATCTTCCGTAAGACTCTTAAAAAAATACGCCATCAATGTAATGAAATACGTATTCAGTAGAATTTGGAAAATAAAGGCAAATCCTTTGAAATTTTTCTTATAAGAATTACATTATTAGTGTTTCCTTTGAAATGTTCTGTGAACGATGTGGTTCTTTATAATACAGGAAGGCGCGGCGAAGCGGGCTGGATGAGGTTAGTGTAACTATAAAGCTATTGGTTTATCCACTATTGAATCTCGCTCTCTCCGACGAATCTAAACAAATGTCTAAATTCTTGTTCTATCATTATGTGTTTACACTTAAAAATAATATACTAAAGATTTAAGTTCCAAATATATATTTTTTACATCGAAAAATATGAAAAACTGTCAGCAAAAAAAGCGTCGCCAAAAAAGTGGTGAAAATGTTCTTTTTGGATCAGGAATCATGTTTGGACATGGTTGCCGCATCTATCTAATGCTTATCTAGAGTAGGTAATTGTCGCGAAAACCATGTATTTTGTCTTTGTAAAAATAATTTTCGATCGGAGAAAAATATACGAGTATGTTGGCAATAAGCATTTAAATGGCTTTCAAATACAGCAAACATGTTCTATTATTTAAACGATATAACGGGAAAATCATGCACCTGACCATTCAATTTTTTTTACTTTTTGTAGAGAAAAAAGTATTTTTATAGGTTACGTATAGACATGTCTAGAACCATTACATGGCCATAAAGACCATGTACATTGTTTTCGTGCATACAATGTACATCGTACATTGTTTTCGTGACCATTTAATTTTTTTAACATTTTTGCAACGAATAGAATTTTATAAAAACATTGAGTAGGTACACACGATTTTCATTTTGCTTGGCAGTGGTGTGTTGATTTTTCTTGGAATGGACGGAGAATACGGAATTACTTTGTTTTGTGTTAATTTATTTATTCAAAAGTGGCACGTGGTTTTATGTGAACACAAAAACGGAAAGTGTAATTGAAAAAAAAAATGTACCTGTTTTTATACCCTCCACCATAAGATGGGGGTATATTAACTTTTTCATTCCGTTTGTAACGCATCGAAATATTGCTCTAAGACCCCATAAAGGATATATATTCTAGGTCGTGGTGAAATTCTGAGTCGACCTGAGCATGTCCGTCCGTCCGTTCGTCCGTCTGTTGAAATCACGCTCACTTCCGAACGAAACAAACTATCGCCTTGAAACTTGGCACAAGTAGTTGTTATTGATGTAGGTCGTATGGTATTGCAAATGGGCCATATCGATCCACTTTTACGTATAGCCCCAATATAAACGGACCCCCAAATTTGGCTTGCAGACCCTCTAAGAGAAGCAAATTTTATCCGATCCGGCTGAAATTTGGTACATGGTGTTAGTATATGGTCTTTAACAACCATGCAAAAATTGGTCCACATCGGTCAATAATTATATATTGGCTTGCGGAGCCTCTAAGAGAAGCAAATTTCATCCGATCCGGCTGAAATTTGGTACATGGTGTTAGTATATGGTCTCTAATGACCATGCAAAAATTGGTCCACATCGGTCCATAATTATATATAGGCCCCATATAAACCGATCACCAGATTTGACCTCCGGAGCCTCTAAGAGAAGCAAATTTTACCCAATCCGGATGAAATTTGGTACATGGTGTTACTATATGGTCTCTAATGACCATGCAAAAATTGGTCCACATCGGTCCATAATTATATATAGCTCCCATATAAACCGATCGCCAGATTTGACCTCCGGAGCCTCTTGGAAGACCAAAATTCATTTGATTCAGTTGATATTTGGTACGTGGTGTTAATATATGGCCTCAAGCACCCATGCAAAAATTGGTCGAAATCGGTAATTATATATAGCTCCCATATAAACCGATCACCAGATTTGACCTCCGGAGTCCCTTGGAAGAGCACAACTCATCCGATTGGGTTGAAATTTGTTACGTGCTGTTAGTATATGGTATCCAATAACCATGCAGGAATTGGTTCATATCAGTCTATAATTATATTTAACCCCCATATAAACCGATCCCCAGATTTGACCTCCGGTGCCTTTTGGAGAAGCAAATTCATCCGATCTGGTTGAAATTTGGTACGTGGTGATAGTATATGATATTTAACAACCACGCCAAAAGTGGTCGATATCAGTCCATAATCATATATAGCCCCCATATAAACCGATCCCGAGATTTGGTTTTGGAGCCTCTTGGAGGAGCAAATTTCATCCGAGTCAGTTGAAATTTGGTACATTGTGCTAGTATATATATGGCCGTTTGCAACCATGCCTAACTAGGTTCATATCGGTCTATATATATATATATATATATATATAACCCTCAGATAAATCGATACCCAATCACACAAAAATTGGTTCATATCAAGTTCATAATCGTATATAGCCCCCATATAAGCGACCCCCATATTTCAATTCTGGCTCCCTACGTACCGTGCAAAAGTCCATATCGATTCGTAATTATTTGTAGACTTATCTACACATACCTTTTTTGTCTAATACACAGTCTCACACAAGTTTACATACGATTAAAGAATTTGTATTTTATTGAAATAATAAAATATTATAAACTATGCATATACATGCTTTAATTTTTGTAAAATAATTTGAAAACATAGTATTTGTTAATTTTTAACAATATTTTTTTAGTGTGGTTTATAAAAAACAACAAGAAAGATGTTTGGTTAGTAGGTTAAAAACTCAGGGGTATGTAAACTTGTGTAAGACTGTGTATATACCACGTATGCACTAACTCAAATTTAGAAAACGATGTTAAGAAATTTTAAGATACCACAACCCAAGTATGTTAATTCAATTGTGGATGACAGTCTTTCGTAGAAGTTTCTACACAATCCATGGTGGAGGGTACATATGGCCGAACTTACGGCCGTATACACTTGTTTTATTTATTTTAAAATAAAAATTTAAAGAAGAAACATGATTGTCATGATTATATTCCAAGAGTTAAATAATGTGATAGGCCATTTACATGTACAGACAATTTAAGAAGGCTTGTCATCAGGCAACTGTTACCACAACCCAAGTAATTCGATTGTGGATGGCCGCATTTAGTGGAATTTTGTGGGCAATCCAAAAGATTCTGCCTGGTCGAACTTACGGCCGTATTTACTTGATCATTTTTCATATTTGTAAGGCAACCAAGCGACCCCCATATAAGCGACCCCCATATTTCTATTCTGGCTCCCTACACGGATGAAAAAGACTGTTTTTCATATGTTTGGCTATAAACATTATATGTTTGGAACACAAATTTTTAAACACAATATTTTTGAGTGCAAGCATATAATGTTCATAAACTAGCATAACATGTTTGGGACATATATGTTAATATGTTAGAACATATTATGTTTGGGACATAAAATGTTTGTAAATATAATATGCTTGTATGCAAACATATATTAATTTAGAAATAGCCTATAAACATATATGTGTTTAGTAGCTTGGAGCGCTATTTAACAGGGAGCGATATTGAATTAAGTTGGTGGTTGTTGCTTGTTATTACAAAATTAACATTTTATTTTTCCTTGGGCAATTGATCAGCTACTTCTTTGATCCTTACAAACTGTGTGGTCCGCTGTTCGAATCCCCGTCCGGCAAAAAGTAAAATTAAAATAAAAAAAAATCATACAATTGAATAATTTCTTCTATTTACAATGTTTGTATTACAGAAAAAGGTGCTAAGAACTAAAAAATCTCGTGGAAGTGAGAAAGATGTGGGGGAATATACAATTGGGCAGAAACAAAATTTTGAGCATTCAGGTCGAAAACCTATGTTGTTAGCACCTATATTACCTGTTTATTTTCATAATTCATTATGATTGTAAATATATAAATAAATAAATAAAATTTTGAGCACAATATTGTTTGGGAGAATTTTTTTAAGCATATAATATTTTTGGGTGCAAAATGCTTCCAAACATATTATATGTTCACATAATAACATATTGTTTTTTGGAAGACAACATTATTGAATTTGGATGCAAAAATACAAAATGTTTGGAACTTAGACTACCCAAACATATATTGTTTAGACCTGCCAAACATATATTGTTTAGACCTGCTTTCAAACATATTATATATTGGAAGAGATCAAACATATAAATGTTTGGGCAATACTCAAAAATGTATATGCTTGAAGCAAAATATGTTTGGGAGTATATGTTACAGAAGCGATTTTTTGTAAGGGTGTACGTACCGTGCAAAAGTCCATATCGATTCGTAATTATTTGTAGACTTATCTACACATACCTTTTTTGTCTAATATATACCACGTATGCACTAATGTTAAGAAGTTTTAAGATACCACAACCCAAGTATGTTATGTTGTGGATGACAGTCTTTCGTAGAAGTTTCTACACAATCCATGGTGGAGGGTACTTAAGATTCGGCCTGGCTGAACTTACGGCCGTATACACTTGTTTTATTTATTTTAAAATAAAAATTTAGAGAAGAAACATGATTGTCATGATTATATTTGAAGAGTAAAATAATGTGATGGGCCATTTACATGTATAGACAATTTAAGAAGGCTTGTCATCAGGCAACTGTTACCGCAACCCAAGTAATTCGGGTGTGGATGGCCGTATTTAATGGAATTTTGTGGGCAATCTATAAGATTCTGCCTGGTCGAACTTACGGCCGTATTTACTTGATCATTTTTCATATTTGTAAGGCAACCAACTGATTGCTTATAAGTTTAGAAACAAAAACAGTAGAATTTGGAACACAACATTTGCACATTAAGGGATTTGTCGTCAGTAGTGGAAATGGAATTGTAATGTATTACCCAATACGATTTTCCCAAAAACCCTCCACACAGACACAATACTACTATTTCAAAATTTGAATTAAAATAAAGTTTAAGATTCGATGAATTACTAAACTGTTAATTAATTTTACAACACGAAGGTATATATTTATTAGATCATGAATATGTGTAAATTTCGGAATGTTTATGTGAAGTTGTAATCAAATTTGGTAATTGTATAACCGTTGATAGAAAGAGTTTTTATGACATCCCCTAACAAAAAAGAAACAACCAATAAAAACAACTCGCAGTTAAACAAGCAACACCATTCATTTCCATTACTGAATCATTCATTCAATTCCAAAAAAAAAAAAAAACAGATGTCCATTTAGAGTCATTCACACTCGAACACAAACTTGATTTAAACTGAAAATAAAAGTGGTTTAATTGATGCTTTTTATGAATTAAAACAAATAAACTAACAACATTTCACTTTGTGGTATTTCTTCTAGTCAAATTACATTAGAAAACTCAAATACGATGGTTATTGGGTTTAACGATTTGTATATAAGATTCGGCTTCTTTGGTTAATGCAACTATTCACGCTAGACATAAGGAAGATTAAATCTAAATATCTACTTACATGTAATGCATACCTCATTTATCATTCAATCAAGTTGTAGACTATTGTACTTGCCTCGATGAAGGCTATGATAGCAACAAAATAGAAAATAAAAGTTTTTAGAATTTTTAACATATCCAGTTACTGTCTTTATGTTTAACCAGTATCACAATCCATGACAGACAAATCTCAGTAAAATGATTAATATAATTGCAGGCACAAGTTCCTAGCTTCAGGAAGCAAAGACCAAGTGTACCATAAAAGAGATTTAATTTTTGCTTAAATATATGTTTACGACAACGAATTTAAGTTGTTGTAAAAATGGCTATAGTGGGACTGATTGAGAGCAATGTTGATAAATTTGAAATGTGATGGAATGCCAAAAACAATGCAATCATGCCAAATTAGTTTAAAACAAACATTACGGAAAGCTAAAAGTGTTGACGACGGGGGGTTCTCTGCACCGAATTGATCCGATGAAGCCAACTCATCGGGTAGCGGTTGCTACATAAGTGTTCGTGTTGTTTCGTCCATCTTTTTGTATTGGAGGAGTTGCATCCCGGGGAGCCTTCTCCGTTTCCTTTTGTTCCGAGGCGGAATAGAAAGAAACCCTGGATAATGGTACTGTTCAGTCTGATGAAAACAGATTCACCAACGTTCGGTTTCGGTGAAGTGTACCGGTGCCCGGAGTGGATGGACTTCCGGAACTGTTCCGTTTTCAAATCGCTTCGGGAGTATAGTCATACTGACTACGTGACAGGATGCTGTGCCAAAGACAGCAGCAGTGGGTCATCAGACTACACGATCCCTCCGACATCTCCCGCACAAATGTTGCATCCAGTGCTAAAAGAAAACAGACCTCTAGTTATAAGCAGTATAGGCCTATCTCGCTTGTGTCAGAAACTAGTGACCTCTACATGGAATGTATCGGGGTAGCAGTCAAGTCTGGGACTACCGAGATAGAGATATACAATGTGTTTATACCGCTGCTTGATACCTGTGCTCCAGGTTATAGCCCAAACATTAAGTGGCTGTTATATAGGCATATCCGAAGGAAGCTAGGAGCTTTTAATGCCCACCATGAACTTTGGCATTCTCTCATGGGTAAAATGACCTGAGAGGCACTGGGATCAGACCACCTCTTCATAATTCTGACCGACCCTCCGATTTCATAATCTATGAACGCCTGTCGTTCATCAACCAAACGATATACATCTGGGACGGCTTTAGTGAGCTCCGGTCCCCTCCCACGTTCTTGTTGCTCAGAGGGAGTTACAGGGCATCATCAACGCAATAGCCGCTCGCTCAATACCCGCTCATCGAATTGCCCAGATGAGGCCCAACTTGCCACCAGAAGCAACAGGACTCGGAGACAAGCGTGGTGAACGCCGTCGTGGTAATCCTACCGATCTAAGAATGAGGGAACTTCATCTAGAGATTAGTAAGACAGTCGTCGAGTACAAGCGGAACATATGGTTATGGCAATGTAACCTAGGCAGGGGAACAGGTGAAATCTCAACAGTGAGAGCCCTATCGAACCCCCTACAAGGGATGATGGGATTTAAGTCACCTTTGACAACGTGACGGTGACTGATCCAAAGAGGTGCACGAGATTTTTCAACCAACAGTTTGTCGAGCCTTTCGAGAGTGATAGAACGAAAAGGAGAGCCATACGTTCCATTCATGGTCTCCGAGCCGATGTTGCCTGTGTCAGAAACTAGTGACCTCTGCATGGAATGTATCGGGGAAGCAGTCGATACCTGGGCTCCAGGTTATAGCCCAAACATTAAGTGGCTGTTGTATGGGCATATCCGATGGAAGCTAGGAGATCCTAATGCCCACCATGAACTTTGGCATTCTCTCATGGGTAAAATGACCTGAGAGGCATTGGTATCAGACCACATCCCCATAATTCTGACCGACCCTCCGATTTCATAATCTATGAACGCCTGTCGTTCATCAACTAAGCGATATCCATCTGGGATGGCTGTAGAGAATACACAGATCCCCGCTTCAGTGAGCTCTGGTCCCCTCCCACGTTCATGTTGCTCAGAGGGAATAGCCGCTCGCTTCATACCCGCTCGTCGAATTGCCCAGATGAGGCCCAACTTCCCACCACAAGCAACGGGACTCGCAGACAAGCGTGATGAACGCCGTCGTGCTAATCCTACCGATCCTAGAATAAGGGAACTTAATCTAGAGATTAGTAAGACAGTCGTCGAGTGCAAGCGGAACATAAGGTTACGGCAATGTAACCTAGGCACGGGAACAGGTAAAATGGTCAACAGTGAGAGCCCTATCGAACCCCGCTACAAGGGATGATGAGATTTAAATCACCTTTGACAAATCCCGTTTGACTGATCCGAAGAGGTGCACGAGATTTCTCAACCAACAGTTTGTCGTGGATTTCGAAATAGATGGAACGAAAAGGAGAGCCATACGCCCCAATCATGACCTCCGAGCCGATGTTGCACCACCATTTACCATAAGTGATGTTACCAATGTCATCAACAGCGCGAAACCATCCCAGGCGTTGGGTCCCAACGGAATTTCAATGCTAAGGCTGAATCATTTTGGAATACTGGGAGTAGATTATTTGACAAGACCCCACACTGAAGCCAGTGAAAGCCTCGAGCAAGGGTTAATCGTATAGACAGATCTCATTTCTCTTGCCAGTAGGCAAGACACAACTCAACCAGTCCGAACTGTATACCGGGGGTTCTCGGGCCCATGACCTATCAAAGAAATTCGATACGGTCAGCCATATTCTTCGAGGACATCGTATACTCGTCCCTACCGGCAGGAACCAAACGTTGGATTATTAATAATCTGCGGATGCCAATCGTATGTCTAATTTAGAGACAAAACGTTATATCCTCTACACAATTCTCAGACACACTATTCTCTACATACACAGCACGCAGGCTGTTGAATGCTGGAGTCGATGGCGTAACAATTGCGACCAATATTCTCGGGTTCTATAGTCTTTTTAAATCATCCGCCCACGCCATTGCAGTTTGCCATAAGCTACTCCATAGATACAAGATCCTCAATCGGCATGCGGGCAGCACTTGGAGGGCGGTCGATGAAACCTTGCTGATTACCGTTAAGGCAATTGGCCAGTCAGTGGTAAACTACGCAGCACCAGTATATACAACTCAGGCAAGTGATAAGCAGTGGAATAACATACAGACCTGTCAGTACGCCGCCCTTTGAACTGTGGGAGGCTGTCTCCGTAGTACACCCCTGGATCAACTTTGGGTAGAGGCTAAGATCCCTACAATTGCGTGTCGTCAAAGCAGTATCTCCTGGGCTGTGAATCCACACCACCATCTTATGGATACACAGTCACAACGAAGTCATGTTTATCTTTACTATCTACATCTCGAGATCTCGAGCGTTAAAAAAGAGAGCACCTAGTCAAGCCGCATACCTGGCCTAGCCGAAGCGTTGATAAAGTTTAAGGTGAAATCCAACCAGCTCTCATAGCACCGGAGAAAACCCAGCAAAAAATATTTCTGCAGTAAAATTTATTTGCGCTTTTTGATATACAATAAAGTATGCAGTGCATCCACTCTGCATGTATCGGCGGCAATAACGTAAACGAGTAATCAAACAAGTTTAGGATCAATCGTTTACGTTATTGCAACCAATTCATGCAGTATAGATGCGCGAAAGGTAGTGCTGTTTTCTTTCAAACCAATAATAATATTGTTATTGAAATGAGCAATTATATCAGCGCTATGTTGAAGCTGCTATAAATCGGGACATCGCCCACAAAAATCAGCTCTGATTCGGTTATTTTGTAAGCAGTTGGTACTGCCTCTCTCCCTTACAATCCTGCTGAAATAGTGCCCAGAAATGAGCAATATAGTTATTGAAATGAGCAATTATATCAGCGCTATGTTCAAGCTGCTATAAATCGGGACATCGCCCACAAAAATCAGCGCTGATTCGGTTGTTTTGTAAGCAGTTGGTACTGCCTCTCTCCCTTACAATTCTGCTGAAATAGTGCTCCATTTTTTGCTGGGAACAGACCTCCAACAGCAGACTAGTGTGGTTTTGACCCAACTAAAATCAGACAAGTCTAGCAGTCTTACTTTTACCTATCAGATAGCAGCGTAGCTGATATGTGGCCCATTTGTAATCAAGAGCCACATATACCCGACTCCCCACCACAGACCAACCACCATCCAGGAATGTAAGGTTTGATCTTCTTCTAGATCGCGAGATCCAGCGTTACAAAAGAGAGCCTATAGATTAGGCGGCATACCTGACAGGTCTGAACAACATTCATGAAGGTACTATAGCTGAATGATTAAGGAGAATTAAGGAGAAATCTCTAAATCTGACCACCGCCCATAACACTGGGGGATAGAGTTCTCCAAAGCAGTTTTGACCCAACTAAGATCAGACAAGTGTAGCAGTCTCAATTTCTACCTATATCCAGAGCAGCGTAGCTGACGTGTATCCAATATGTCAACGAGGGCCACATCTACCGGACTCACAACCATATCATCTGAATGCATCCCACCTTATTCAAAGAGTTCCTCGATCTAAAGTTAATGAGAAAAGGCTGTCCCATATCCTAAAGCATTCGTGGAATGATCATGTTGACAAAAAGTTTTCTCTATGTGCGCCATTTAGGTCGCTCACGAACAATTGCCTCTTTACAGCTCCTCTAATGTGTCCCATATATGGCATGGAGTTAATGCTGTCATATTTTAACGGCAGACTTTTTGATGATTTATTTTTGTACATTTCTTACTTTCGCTTATTCGGGTGGGCTAGGCCTTTATTATTAAATTGATCATTAATACATTACACTGTTATGGGCATGAAATCCGAAATTTAGATACATCACCAATAATTTGCATAACTTTGAATTCTTCCCTTGAGTTTTTTGTTTACTGATATTCCCTCTTTATGGGGAATGATTCACGAAAGCATTTCATGATAGCTAACTATCATGATCGATTCGTGGAATTTGACAAGTTACAACCTGGCATCCCATTGAGAAAAAAATTCCTTACTGCTAAATCACGAGAGCCATAGTTATTTCATGAAAAAGGGATACTGGTGTTTTTTTTTTTTTTTTGTGGTAGCGGCCAAGTTAAAAGACAGTTTAAGTTACGTAATGATTTCTTGGATCTTTGCACGTACGAGTTAGTAAAATATTTCAGCATATCTGATGGTAGCGTCTGTGTAATCGGCTTGTTGGCTTACTTAGCTATGACTGACTACGCATAGACTTCCATAGTGCCATTATTATCAGTGCCTCGTTTTGGACCGTGGCCTCTTTGTTGGTAATTTGATGTACAGGTTCATCACCAAAAACCGGCTTCAATCATTAACGTTTGCATCAAGTGCAAGTGCAGCGAAACTTTGTTTTTTTTTTTTTCATTGGCTTTTTGGTAATGTTGGCCTTTTCTGGTTTTAATGTCGGTTTTCTGACGACACTTATAATATGCCAAGAAATTTGTATGAAAACCATTCTGTCTCATTCCTCATTCGTGTAGTTGTAAAAATCAGCCATCGCCATCCACATTATGGTATTCATTTTGTGTCTTTTGGCCATTGTCTGCCAAAGTAGTTTTTTGTGAATGAATGAATGAAAAAGTACCGGTTGTAAATCATATGTTGATAGTAAGCAAATTGGAACAAACTAAAGGATTGAATGAAAATATGTACACGTATTTTTTTTTATTATTTTTTAATTATGTAACTACTTGCAGAGATTAGGTTTAAAAGATAGTCGACTTTTTATAATCTTTTAATTCGATTAATCGGCTTTTGAGATTAAAAAAAAGTCGGCATTGGTGCGTATATTTCTACTTAACGTAATTCTGACTGTACGTATGTGTAGACAATATTATAAATTGTAAAAATTATTTTTAAAAGCATACGTAAGTATAGATGTAATAAAAATGTTTAAAAAGTAGCAAAATCGAAAATTTGCAAAATTGAAAATTCTAAAGGTTAAAGCTCCAAATTTTGAAAAATCGAATTGTAAAAAGTGCTGGCTTCTAATAATTGTAAAATTCCACTTTTCTAAAATGTTGATCTTTCGATCAAAAAGTCGATTTTTATTCTGATTACAATCTCTACTTTTTATATTGCGATATAAATATTGAAAACCATTGCAACTGATGTTAATATAAAAGGTCAAATCAAAGAACTAAGCAAATTTTAGTGCAAACTACCCAGCAAAAAATGGAACACTATTTCAGCAGGATTGTAAGGGAGGGAGGCAGTACCAACTGCTTATATAACAACCGAATCAGCGCTGATTTTTGTGGGCGATGTCCCGATTTAGAGCAGCTTCTACATAGCGCTGATATAATTGCTCATTTAATAGAAATATTGCTCAGAAGTCATATATAAACTTGTTGGCGTCAAGAAAAACAGCACTACCTTTCATGCACCTATACTGCATGAATTGGTTGCAATATCGTAAACTAGTTTGATTACTCGTTTACGTTATTGCCACCGATTCATGCAGTGTGGATGCACTGCCTAATTTATTGTATACCAAAAAGCGCAACTGTACTCTTATTGCTGAAGTATTTTTTGCTGGGTATGAGGGTGATCCAATCAGTACTTGGCAAAACTAAAGATGCACTCATTGGTTCATTTTAGAAAATTTTAACTAAACAAAAAGTCAAACGTAATTATTTTAGGCATAATTATTTTCTTTTACTTGTAAAAGAAAATTTCGTTATGTGTGGGAAAAAATTGAAGTGCAAAATTGTCTTTAGTACTATACAAAGTTCAAGATAGGAGCATTGTAAGTAAAATTTGCAAATTTTAAAAAATTCTAAATTATTTTGTGGGAGACACGAATTTAGTTAATCTTTATGCTTAATTTGTGTATAATTTTCCCCCTTTTTCAATTAATTTAACTAACGTACGCAAAAAATTATTATAGTCAAGAAAATTTTCTCAAAATATTAACATATAATTCCATGAACTAAAATAGAGTTAAATTGGCTTTCACTTTTTATACCCTTCACCACTACTGTGGTACAGGGTATAATAAGTTAGTGCATATGTTTGCAACACCCAGAAGGAGACGAGATAGACACATGGTGTCTTTGCAAACATGCTCAGGGTGGGCTCTTGAGTCGATATAGCGATGTCCGTCTGTCCGTGGACACATTTTTGTAGTCAAAGTCTAGGTCGCAGTTTTAGTCCAATCGACTTCAAATTTGGCACAAGTATGTGTTTTGGCTCAGAATAGATCCATATTGATTTTGGAAGAAATCGGTTCAGATTTAGATATAGCTCCCATATATATATTTCGCCCGATATGGACTATATGGCCCCAGAAGCCAGAGTTTTACCCTAATTTGCTTAAAATTTTGCACAAGAAGAACAATTAGTACTATAGTCAAGTGTGCCAAATTTTATTGATTCAGTTCACATTTAGATATAGCTCCCATATATATCTTTCGCTCGATATGAACTAATACGCTTCCAGAAGCCAAATTTTTACCCCAATTTGGTTGAAATTTTGCACTAGGAGTATAATTAGTAGTGTAGTCACGTGAGCCAAATTTTATTGAAATCGGTTCAGATTTACAAATAGCTCCCATATATATCGTTCGTCCGATTTACACTAATATGACCACAGTGGCCAATCTTTTACTCCGATTTAATTGAAATTTTGAACAGGGAGTTGAATTAGCATTGTAGCTATGCGTTCCAAATTTGGTTGAAATCGGTTCAGATTTAGATATAGCTCCCATATATATCGTTCGCCCGATTTACACTCATAAGACCACAGTGCCCAGTCTTTTACTCCGATTTATTTGAAATTTTGCACAGGTGGTAGAATTGCATTGTAGCTATGCGTGCCAAATTTGGTTGAAATCGGTTCAGATTTAGATATAGCTCCCATATATAGCTTTCGCCCGATTTACACTCATATGACCACAGAGGCCAGAGTTTTTCTAATTTCGACAGAAATGGTCAAAATACCAACATTTTCCTTGTAAAATTGCCACTGCTTAGTCGAAAAGTTGTAAAAATGACTCTTATTTTCCTAAACTTCTAATACATATATATCGAGCGATAAATCATAAATAAACTATTGCGAAGTTTCCTTAAAATTGATTCAGATTTAAATGTTATATATTTTTTACTAACATTGTGTTCCACCCTAGTGCATTAGCTGACTTAAATTTTGAGTCTATAGATTTTGTAGAAGTCTAGCAAATTCTGTCCAGATCGAGTGATATTTAAATGTATATATTTGGGACAAACCTTTATATATAGCCCCCAACACATTTGACGGATGTGATATGGTATCGAAAATTTAGATCTGCAATGTGGTGCAGGGTATAATGTAGTCGGCCCCACCCGACTTTAGACTTTCCTTTCCTTGTTTTGACTGTAGTTTGGCGATTTATTTAGAAATGTTGATCTTTATACCCTTCACCACTACTGTGGTACAGGGTATAATAAGTTTATGCATTTGTATGTAACACCAAGAAATAGTACCCAGCAAAACAAGCGTCGCCAAAAAAGTAATGAAAATGTTCTTTTTGGGTCCGGAAGCGATGAATTTAACATGGGCTTGTCATAGGACGGAAGTCCTCAATTTCTACAGCCGTTGCACTGAATTTGCATCACTTCTTTAGGAGTGATCCAAATTCAATGTTTTGGATGTAAATTAAAAAATTCTGTGATATTTTGTCAAATAAATAATTTTTATAATTTTTTAAAATTTTTAATGGATTTTAACGCTTGTCGGAAACGTTTGACCTCAAATATTTTCAAAAATTCACAATTTTTTCTGATTGGATTTAGCATTTTTGTCGACAAAATTTAAATGATTTCTACCATTTTGTGAATTCTTACTCTGTTTTTAACCTATTTAAAACAAAAAAAAATTAAAATTACCCATTAAAAGTATGAAAAAACAAGTTAAAACAAGTATATACGGCCGTAAGTTCGGCCAGGCCGAAGCTTATGTACCCTCCATCATGGATTGCGTAGAAACTTCATCTAAACACTGCCGTCCACAATCGAATTACTTAAGTTGCGGTAACGCTTGCCGATGGCAAGGTATCTTAAAACCTCCTAACACCATCTTCTAAATTGTATGTAAGTCCATACGTGGTATATATTAAATCAAAAAAGATCGATCCAATACGTATATAATTCAGTTTGACAAAGTAGACATAAAATTTTGACAAAATTTTCTACAGAAATAAAATTTTAACAAAATTTTCTATAGAAATAAAATTTTCACAAAATTTTCTATAGAAATAAAAATTTTGACAAAATTTTCTGTAGAAAGAAATTTTTGACAAAAATTTCTACAGAAATAAAATTTTAACAAAATTTTCTATAGAAATAAACTTTTGACAAAATTTTCTATAGAAATAAAATCTTTGTAGATTATTTTTGGCTCGAGTGGCAACCATGATAATGAACCGAATAAAATTTGAAAAAAATTTTCTATAGAAATAAAATTTTGACAAAATTTTCGATAGAAATAAAATTTTGACAATGATGAAAATTTTATTATGAACCGAATAAAATTTTAACAAAATTTTCTCTAGAAATAACATTTTGACAAAATTTTCTATAGAAATAAAATTTTGGTAGATTATTTTTGGCTCTAGTTGCAACAATGATTATGAACCGATATGGACCAATTTTTGTGTGATTGGACCAATTTTGGTTTGGTTGTTAGCGACCATATACTAACACCACGTGCCTAATTTGAACCGGATCGGATGAATTTTGCTCCTCCAAGAGGCTTCGGAGGTCAAATCTGGAGAATGTTTTATATGGGGGCTATATATAATTATGGACCGATATGGACCAATTCTGGCTCTGTTGTTAAAGATCATATACTAACACCATGTTCCAAATTACAACCGGATTGGATGAAATTTGCTTCTCTTGGAGACTTCGCAAGCCAAATCTGGGGATCGGTTTATATGGGGGCTATATATAATTATGAACCGATGTGGACCAATTTTTGCATGGTTGTTAGAGACCATATACCAACATCATGTACCAAATTTCAGGCGGATCGGATGAAATTTGCTTCTCTTTGAGGCTCCGCAACCCAAATCTGGGGATCGGTTTATATGGGCGCCATATATAATTATGGACCGATGTGGACCAATTTCTGCATGGTTGGTAGAGACCATATACCAACATCACGTACCAAATTTCAGGCGGATCGGATGAAATTTGCTTCTCTTTGAGGCTCCGCAACCCAAATCTGGGGATCGGTTTATATGGGCGCCATATATAATTATGGACCTATGTGGACCAATTTTTGCATGATTGTTAGAGACCATATACCAACACCATGTACCAAATTTCAGCAGGATCGGATGAAATATGCTTCTCTTAGAGGCTCCACAAGCCAAATCTGGAGATCGGTTTATATGGGGGCTATATATAATGGACCGATGTGGACCAATTTTTCCATGGTTGTTAGAGACCATATACCAACACTATATACCAAATTTCAGCCGGATCGGATGAAATATGCTTTTGTTAGAGGCTCCACAAGCCAAATCTGAGGGTCCCTTTACATGGGGGCTATACGTAAAAGTGGACCGATATGGCCCATTTTCAATACCATCTGACCTACATCGGTAACAACTACTTGTGCCAAGTTTCAAGTCGATAGCTTGTTTCGTTCGGAAGTTAGCGTGATTTCAACAGACGGACGGACGGACATGCTTAGATCGACTCAGAATTTCACCACGACCCAGAATATATATACTTTATGGGGTCTTAGAGCAATATTTTGATGTGTTACAAACGGAATGACAAAGTTAATATACCCCCATCCTATGATGGAGGGTATAAAAATTGAATTAAAAGAACTTCCTGGGTAGTTAAAATAAAGAACATCATTGGGAGTGCATCTTCTGGAAGTGCTTTTAAAGTAGTGCCTTTGGAAGAACTTCCAAATTTTTTTGCTGGGTAGTCATAGACCCATCTTTTAGTATACCGATCGGCTTAGAATTAAATTCTGAGTCGATTTAGCGATGTCCGTCTGTCTGTCTGTATATGTAATTTTGTGTGCAAGGTACAGCTCGCAGTTTAAATCCGATCGTCCTCAAATTTGGCACAGAGTTTTACTTTGGCTCAAAGACAATCGATATTGATTTTGAAAAAAGTCGGTTCAGATTTACATATAGCTACAATATATAGTTATCACCGATCTGGTCATAATTGACGTATTTATGGACATATTGTCATAAAATTTCGTACAGCCAAATTTTTGGCTCTCTCGTAAAATGTGCAAAATATCAGCAAAATCGGTTCAGATTTAGATATAGCTCCCATTTATATCTTTCGTCAAATTTTGCACAAGGAGAATATTTAATAGTATAATTATATATCTTTCGTCTGATTTCCACTAATATGGCCTCAAAAGCCAAAGTTTTGCGCTGATTTACTTCAAATTTTGCACAAAGACTACATTTAATAGTATATTTAAGTGTGCCAAATTTGGTTGAAATCAGTTCAGATTTAGATATTGCTCCCATATATATCTTTCTGATTTACACTCATAGGACCACGGAAGCCAAAGTTATTCTCCCATTTACGCGAAATTTTTCAGAGATAGCAGAATTATTATTCTAACATGCTATGCATGCCAAATTTCGTTGAATCGGTTCAGATTTAGATATATATGTACGCCAGAGTTGGGGAAATATGGTAGAATGTCTCATATTTTAGATCCATTATAAATGGGAGTTTCCTCCAATTGACTCGATAGTTTCCACAGAGAATATATTTAATATGCTATTTAAGTGTATCATCTTGATCTAATTTGTTCAGATTTCAGATGACGCCTACATATATTTTTTCTTCCGATTTATACAAATATGGCCAAAATACCCACATTTTACACAAAATTCTATGAGGATTTACTAACAGTGCGTTTCATCCCAGGGCATTAGCCGATTTAAATTTTAATTCTATAGATTTTGTAGAAGTACAAAACATTGTCTCCGAATCGGATAGGATATAAATATTTGTATATGGGAATATAAACCTTCATAATAACTCCTAACAAATTTGAAGGAGTTGAGTTGGTAACACAAATTTTGGTGTACAAAACTTACTTGTTTGTTTTGTTTTTTTATACCCTGCTCCACACTGTGGAACAGGGTATTATAAGTTAGTGCATATGTTTGCAACACCCAGAAGGAGACGAGATAGACACATGGTGTCTTTGGCAAAAATGCTCAGGGTGGGTTCCTGAGTCGATATAGCGATGTCCGTCTGTCCGTCTGTCCGTCTGTCCGTGAACACATTTTTGTAATCAAAGTCTAGGTCGCAGTTTTAGTCCAATCGACTTCAAATTTGGCACAAGTATGTGTCTTGGCTCAGAATAGAACCCTATTGATTTTGGAAGAAATCGGTTCAGATTTAGATATAGCTCCCATATATATATTTCGCCCGATATGGACTTATATGGCCCCAGAAGCCAGAGTCTTACCCTAATTTGCTTAAAATTTTGCACAAGAAGAACAATTAGTACTATAGTCAAGTGTGCCAAATTTTATTGAAATCGGTTCAGATTTAGATATAGCTCCCATATATATCTTTCGCCCGATATGCACTAATATGGACCCAGCAGCCAGAGTTTTATACCGAGTTGCTTGAAATATTGTATTAACATAACACTTAGTCGTATAGTCAATTGTGCAAAATTTGATTGAAATCGGTTCAGATTTAGATATAGCTCCCATATATATCTTTCGCCCGATATGGACTTATATGGCCCCAGAAGCCAGATTTTTGGCCGAATTTGGTTGAAATTTTGCACTAGGAGTACAGTTGGTAGTATAGTCAAGTGTGCAAAATTTGATTGTAATCGGTTCAGATTTAGATATAGCTCCCATATATATCTTTCGCCCGATATGGACTAATATGGTCCTAAAAGCTAGAGTTTTGACCCAATTTGGTTGAAATTTTGCACAGGGAGTAGATTTAGCATTGTAGCTATGTATGCCAAATTTGGTTGAAGTCGATTCAGATTTAGATATAGCTCCCATATATATCTTTCGCCCGATATGCACTTATATGGACCCAGAAGCCAGACTTTTATCCCGATTAGCTTGAAATTTTGCACAAGGAGTACAATTGGTAGTATAGTCATGTGTGCCGAATTTGATTGAAATCGGTTCAGATTTAGATATAGCTTCCATATATATTTTTCGCCCGATATGGACTTATATGACCCCAGAAGCCCGAGTTTTGGCCCAATTTGGTTGAAATTTTGCACAGGAAGTAGATTTAGCATTCTAGCTATGCGTGCCAAATTTGATTGAAATCGGTTCAGATTTATATATAGCTCCCATATATAGCTTTCGCCCGATTTACACTCATATGACCACAGAGGCCAATGTTTTGCTCCGATTTAGTTGAAATTTTGCACATGGAGTAGAATTAACATTGTAGCTATGTCTGCCAAATTTGGTTGAAATCGGTTCAGATTTAGATATAGCTCCCATATATATGTTCTTCTGATTTCGACAAAAATGGTCAAAATACCAACATTTTCCTTGTAAAATTGCCACTGTTTAGTCGAAAAGTTGTAAAACTGACTCTAATTTTCCTAAACTTGTAATACATATATATCCAGCGATAAATCATAAAT
Organism: Haematobia irritans; assembly: GCF_050003625.1. NCBI lineage: Eukaryota > Metazoa > Arthropoda > Insecta > Diptera > Muscidae > Haematobia > Haematobia irritans. The sequence goes on along the minus strand of NC_134397.1, from coordinate 199,120,991 downwards.
AAACTTTTGCGAAGTTTCCTTAAAATTGCTTCAGATTTAAATGTTTCCCATATTTTTTTACTAAAATTGTGTTCCACCCTAGTGCATTAGCCAACTTAAATTTTGAGTCTATAGATTTTGTAAAAGTCTATCAAATTCTGTCCAAATCGAATGATATTTAAATGTATGTATTTGGGATAAATCCTTGTATATATCACCCAACACATTTGACGGATGTGATATGGTAACGAAAATTTAGATCTACAAAGTGGTGCAGGGTATAATATAGTCGGCCCCGCCCGACTTTAGACTTTCCTTACTTGTTTTTTTTTTTTGAGTTAATCTTTATGAAATTGTTTTTACATCCTCGAAAAGAATAAACGTTTATCACAAAAAGTATATACTTTTCATCCATTCCTCAAAGCAAAAAGCAACTGCGAAACGAACTTTGTCTAAAATTTCGTTTGGGAGGAAAGTATTATTTTTTTTGCGTGTAGCTCCCACATATATGTATCGCCCGATTTCGATAAATGGGGTCAGATTGTGTTCATTTACTAACCGATGGGCGTCAAATTTGCCACAAGGTAATCCAATTGGCCACACTTTGAGTGTACCAAATTTCATTGAAATCAGTTCGGATTTAGATATAGCTCCCATATATATGTATCGGCCGATTTTGCCAAATTTGGTCATAAATCCCTTATTTATCAAACGATCTGACTCAAAGTTGGCCAAATCTAATTTTCTATAGCACTTTCTATATGTGCAAAAAATCATCGAAATCAGTTCATATTTAGCAAAATATAATCCAAATCGGTTCAGATTTATATATAGCTCCCATATATATGTAGCGCACGATTTTCAAAAATTTCCAACCTGATCTTACTCAAATTTAGCACAAGGTAATCTCCTGTAATATCAAAAATATCTGCAAAATATAATCCAAATCAGTTCAGATTTAGATATAGCTCCCACATATGTATCGCCCAATTTTGGCCCTTATAACCTTATTTTTGACCATAGTGGCCTCATTTCTTAACAGATCCGACTCAAATTTAGCACAACGTAATCTCCTGTGGTATCAACCAAACCTGGAAATTATCATTTAAATCGGTTCAGATTAAGATATAGCTCCCATATATATCAGTTCAGATTTAGCTAAAGGTCCAAATATATATGTATCACCCGGTTTTCCAAAATTTTGCCATAAAACCCTTATTTATCAACCGATCTTACTCAAATTTGGCTTACTCTAATCTTCTATAGTAGTGATTTTATGTGCAAAATATCATCCAAATCGGTTCAGATTTAGATATAGCTCCCATAAATATACATCGCTCAGTTTTCCCAAATTTTGTCCCCCATACTCTTATTTATTAACCAATGTTGCTCAAATTTTAAATTAGTCGATCGTATTTAGACTTACATAAATATATTGCCCTATTTTAAGATTTGGATTTATTACCGACACTAATTGAGCGATTTCCTCTTTTTTAATAGTGGACTCAATATTAGTTGCATTTTAACCCTGTAGGTTCAGAATAAACTATAGCTCCTAATATCAGACATTTCTGTTCAGATTGTAATAAAACTCCCATAAAAATTACTCTTAAATCTGGAAATGCGGGTTTTTCCCCATAACCTATACAAATGACAACCCACAAATGCGTACGTTTACTAATTCGATAGGGATGGGTTAGGGTATGATTTAGTCGGCCCTGCCCGATTTTCTACTTTACTCACTTGTTCATAATATCAACGAAAATGATTCGTACTTTTTATGAAGATTTTTTACCGCAGAATCTTATGAGGAAATATGAAGAAAATGTCGTTAAAAGTACGAACTTTTTACGAAGAAAAGTTAATGTACAATAAAAAGTTTTTTGTAATATGAAAAATTAGAAAAACTAAAATTTTAAAGAAGTCACGTCGTTGGTGACTTCTTTAAAATTGCTCTTATATGCTTTAGATTGATCCATGATTTTCACTTTTCTCTTGAAGGTTTATTCATACAAAGTATTCTAATAAACAAGACATTATACAGTTTAGCTATAATTTTCACTTTTTTTACAAATCCCCACTAACAGTCATTGTAGAAATATTTAAGATAGATATTTGCTTCTTCAATTGCAAATATAGGACACATGACAAACTAACTGATGGCTTGCATAACTTACTACACTGACTGACTGAAGCTGTCACAATGTTAATTTTTTTCATCAACCTCCACTATGCTCCACTAGCAAAGCTGAATGGATTCACTTACGAATCAATAATAATGGCGATTTGAGATTTGAGCATTAATTTTGGGTGGTGGTCGCCGCGGTTAAGGAAAAGTATTTAGGTCACCAAACAATGGACCTCACACAATTTTCACAATTTCACACATTTGTATACAAATATTTAACGACCGAGAGAGGAAAAAGGGAACTTTAGGGTTGGGCAAGAAATTTCGAAAACGAAAATGGGCAAATAAAAATTGTGCTGTTGCTGCTGCTGCTGTTGCTCATCTTGGGTAAACGCAATGCAACAAGTGAAGATGAAATGAAGAGTAAAGAAATATGCGTAACTATGACAACAATAAAAATGACGTTAATACTAAAGCTAGATCTGCAGGTGACAGTGATATGAATTATGAAATATCTACTTTGCAAAGATTATGGCCTCAAAAGATGACAATAAAAATCGAAAGTAGAATGAAAACCGAGACATAGGTTGTACAGGTATTGTAGTAAGTATGAATACCCGAGAAAAAATTGAGAGATTTAATTTGATACAATTAGATATGAGTAGATCCGAAAAATGGTAAGATCTAATCATATCTAATTACTATGGAATTAGATCTGATCAGATCTCAAAATTGGCCTAGATCTAATGTCTTAGATGTAATTATATCTGTCCCTATATATTATTGGATCTGATGTTAGATCTGGTCATATATGAAATGATATAAATTTATATCTAATTCTATCTCATCATATGTTGGTATATCTGCTTATATCTAAAGGGGCCAATTTTGAGATCTAATCATATCTGATTAGATCCCTCAATTTTTACACGGGTAAGGAAATGAAAAGAGGACAGAGCTGACTATAGGATACCCTATACCAATCTTATTAATTTAATTTAAGCAGTGGAAAAATTTTACATTTTAAGTTGATATAAATAAATAAATAAACGAAATAAATATTTAATGTTGCAACCGATTTAAATTTAATTTTTTAAAATTAAAATAAAATATTTATTGAATTTTGAAGTGTTGTTAGTTCAAAATTTAATTGACTTTCGTAGTTTTAACTGTGGCAGAAAACATGTATTTTGTTTTCCAGTTTTCTAGTCGAAAAAATAGAGTGGCAATAACCACTTTAATGGTCCTCAAGTATAACAAATAAGACGGGACAATCATGTACCTGTTTTGTTTTGTTTTTGGAGCCCAAAAAATGGAGCGTTATGGATCAATTTTTGCACGAATGTTGGGGACCAAATACTAATACCATGTACTAAATCTTGGGATCGATTTATATGGGCTATATCCCAGCAAAAAAAGCGTCGCCAAAAAATTTGTGAACATGTTCTTTTTGGATCCGGAAGTGGTGCAAAATTGGCGCAGAAGCGATAATTTTAACATGGGCTTGTCATAGGGCGGATGTCCACCATTTCAACAGCAGTTGCACTGAATTTTCATCACTTCTTAAGGTCTAATGCGAATCCAGTGATTTGGATGTGAATTAAGAAATTTTGTGATATTTTGACTAATAAATAATTTTTAAATTTTTTTTATGATTTTTAATGCATTATAACACTTGTCTGGAACGTTTGACATCAAATATTTTTAAAAAGTCGCAATTTTTCTAGAAAGTATTTAACATTTTTTTCGGCTAAATTTAAATAATTTGCACTATTTTATTATACCCTGCGCCACACTGTGGAACAGGGTATTATAAGTTAGTGCATATGTTTGTAACACCCGGAAGGAGACGAAATATTTATTTATTTATTTATTTATTCATTATTAAGTTACAATTTAAATTGATAACTTAAATGGCTTAATGTCTATGAAAACTAAGGTCTTAAGCTCACAAGGTGTATTTATTACATTTATTCTTTGTAATTATGGATAATTCTTTGTTTTATAGATAATTATACAATGATGTGTCTTTCAAAAATTTTAAGATTTTACTGATGTTGTTAAATTTAGGAATTGAAATTAATTCGAGTGGATCGCAATTGTGAAAAATTGTGTTTCTAATGGTATCAAATTTAGGGCAATAACATAAAAGATGTTCCAATAGCAATGAATACGGTATATCACACTCGCATATCTGGATCTCTTCGATCTTTATCAAGTGGCCATGAGTCAATCTGGTGTGTCCTAGTCTAATCCTGATCAATTTCATACAATCTGTTATAGTTATTATCTGTGATGGTTCCTTAAACAAGTTAAGTATAGAATTTCTATTAACAATTTATACGTTTGTACCATTGAGAAGTTTGGTAATATGTGGTGTCTCTCTTAGTAAAACTATCTGTAATACCTTTTGATGTATCTTTAATATTGAGATTATATCTATAAAATAGAGGTGATCTTAAAGTGCCTTTAGCGGTATAATCTGCAAATTCGTTGCCGATAATACCGCAATCTCCAGGTATCCAGATTATCGAAATTCCGGATAGTTCTAGAATAAATATTGTTGTTGCATATATTCAGTATAGTGTGGATTGCCGATAGAAAATCAGAACAGATAATATATCGTCTTCTCCTAGAAGTTGTAAATTTTATTGCCTCATATATAGCTATCAGCTCAGCTGACAGTATTGAACTATATCCTTGGATTAATGCCTTTACCTTAACTTTATCTTCAGTAGTTACACTAAAACCGGAGACGAAATAGACACATGGTGTCTTTGACAATAATGCTCAGGGTGGGTCCTGAGTCGATATAACCATGTCCGTCTGTCCGTCTTTGAACACATTTCCGTGATCAAAGTCTAGGTCGCAATTTAAGTCCAATCGCCTTCAAATTTGGCACATGTTCCTAATTTGGGTCAGAATAGAACCCTATTGATTTTGGAAAAAATCGGTTCAGATTTAGATATAGCTCCTATATATATCTTTCGCCCCATATGCATTAATATGGACCCAGCAGCCAGAGTTTTATACCGATTTGCTTGAAATTTTGTACAAACATACCACTTAGTTGTATAGTCAAGTGTGCAAAATTTTATTGAAATCGGTTCAGATTTAGATATAGCTCCAATATATATCTTTCGAATTTGGTTGAAATTTTGCACAAGGAGTAGATTTAGCATTGTAGCTATGCGTGCCAACTTTGGTTGAAATCGATTCAGATTTAGATATAGCTCCCGTATATATCTTTCGCCCGATATGCACTTATATGGACCCACAAGCCAGAGTTTTATCCCGATTAGCTTGGAATTTTGCACAAGGAGTACAATTAGTAATATAGTCATGTGTGCCAAATTTGATTGAAATTGGTTCAGATTTAGATATAGCTCCCATATATATGTTTTTCTGATTTCGACAAAATGGTCAAAATATCAACATTTTCCTTGTTAAATCGCCACTGCTTAGTCGAAAAGTTGTAAAAATGACTCTAATTTTCTCAAACTTCTAATACATATATATCGAGCGATAAATCATAAATAAACTTTTGCGAAGTTTCCTTAAAATTGCTTCAGATTTAAATGTTTCCTATATTTTTTTACTAACATTGTGTTCCACCCTAGTGCATTAGCCGACTTAAATTTTTAGTCTATAGATTTTGTAGTAAGTCTATCTGTCCAGATCGAGTGATATTTAAATGTATGTATTTGGGACAAACCTTTATATATAGTCCACAATACATTTGACGGATGTGATATGGTATCGAAAATTTAGATCTACACAGTGGTGCAGGGTATAATATAGTCGGCTCCGCCCGACTTTAGACTTTCCTTACTTGTTAACTTTTAATTTGTTTTTAACTCATTTGAAACAATAAAACTTTAAATTCCCCATTAAAAATTTGAAAAAAGATTGTTATAAAAAATTGACTCAAATGAACTTCCTGTGCAGTTAAAATAAAGAACGTCTTTGGGAGGAAATTTTTGGAAGCGCTTTTAAAGTTGTGCCTTTAGAAGAACTTCCAAATTGAACTAATTTTTGCATGACTGTTAGGGACCACATACTAAATTTCAACCGTATCGGATAAAATTTATTTCTCTAAGAGGCTCCGAAAGCCAAATTTGGGGGTCCATTTATATGGGGGCTATGCGTAAAAGTGGACCAATATGGTCCATTTACAATACCGTTCGACCTACATCGATAACAACTACTTGTGCCAAGTTTCAAGTCGGTAACTTGTTTCATTCGGAAATTAGCCGATTCAACAAATGGACGGACATCGCTAGATCGACTCAGAATTTCACCACGACCCAGAATATATATACTTTATGGGATCTTACACAAATATTGCGATGTGTTATAAACGGAATGAAAAAGTTAGCATACCGCCCAACCTCTGGTGGATGGCATTTGAAAAGATATGTTTTGGGTGAAATATAATGTTTGCAGAGTACAAACAAATTCTGAAAGTTTAGGTTGAAGGGAAATCCTTTTTATAGCCGAGTCTGAACGACGTTCCACATTGCGGTGAAACCACATAGAGAAGCTTTGAAGCACTCCGAAATGTCACCAGCATTAATGAGAGGGCATCCACCACTGAAAAACTTGCAAGGCGGGCATACACCGCGGTAGCTCCCTAAAGATCAGTTCGTTTAATATTTAAAATATATTTTAAGGTCAAAACTTTTTAGATGGTGATCATGTTCTTTTAACTGGGGAAAACATTATCGAACAATACAAAGTTTTTGACAGTAACCATATTATTATACCCTGCGCCACACTGTGGAACAGGGTATTATAAGTTAGTGCATATGTTTGCAACACCCAGAAGGAGACGAGATAGACACATGGTGTCTTTGGCAAAAATGCTCAGGGTGGGCTCCTGAGTCGATAAAGCCATGTCCGTCTGTCCGTCTGTCCGTGAACACATTGTTGTAATCAAAGTCTAGGTCGCAGTATTAGTCCAATCGACTTCAAATTTGGCACAAGTATGTGTTTTGGCTCAGAATAGATCCCTATTGATTTTGGAAGAAATCGGTTCGGATTTAGATATAGCTCCCATATATATATTTCGCCCGATATGGACTTATATGGCCCCAGAAGCCAGACTTTTACCTTAATTTGCTTAAAATTTTGAACAAGGAGAACAATGACTATAGTACTAGTCAAGTGTGCCCAATTTTATTGAAATCGGTTAAGATTTAGATATAGCTCCTATATATAGCTTTCACCCGATTTACACTCATATGACCACAGAGGCCAATTTTTTGCTCAGATTTAGTTGAAATTTTGCACAGGGAGTAGAATTAGCATTGTAGTAATACCAAAATTTTCCTTGTAAAATCGCCACTGCTTAGTCGAAAAGTTGTAAAAATGACTCTAATTTTCCTAAACTTCTAATACATATATATCGAGCGATAAATCATAAATAAACTTTTGCGAAGTTTCCTTAAAATTGCTTCAGATTTAAATGTTTCCCATATTTTTTACTAACATTGTGTTCCACCCTAGTGCATTAGCCGACTTACATTTTAAGTCTATAGATTTTGTAGAAGTCTATCAAATTCTGTCGAGATCGAGTGATATTTAATATATGTATTTGGGACAAACCTTTATATGTAGCCCTCAACACATTTGACGGATGTGATATGTTATCGAAAATTTAGATCTACAAAGTGGTGCACGGTATAATATAGTCAGCCCCGCCCGACTTTAGACTTTCCTTACTTGTTTTAATTCGAACAAAATTCCTTTCATCAAGATCTTATATTTATTAGTACCATGTTCACCGGACGGACTGGGTTGCTGTGAAAATGTTATATGGTTGCCACCAAAAATGCCCTAACTATATTATTTTAGTCTTCGAATATGATCGTTACAACCATGTTTCTTCTCTGCGTGTTTATTCCATTGTATTCCATTTACATCTTCTCGCCAGGTTGTGTGGGGCGTATACGTAATATTAATTTGCTATTAAGACGGAATCAATGAATGAATTAATTCCATCGAAGATAAATTTTCGTTTCTCTGGATAATCTCGAATATGATGCATTGCTTGAAATGCGACGCTAAAATATGCTTTGATAGCTTTGTGCAAAGAGTCGAGTTTATTGCAAAACTCGCACATGCGCTTTATAACTTTTCTTTCATCGCTCAAATCGGTTATTTGGGTCGGGCTATCTTATCGTCGTACTATTTTTATGACCTGTGTTAAATGTTCATAATATGTATGCGTGTATGTGAGTATGTTCGACCAATGGATGAATGAATACATCTCTTTTTTATGATCTTCGCAACAAACACAATGCGCCTTTAACGGCATCATGCGTAGTTGTTGTTTAGTTCGTATTGATTTTTATTTACAACTCTCTGTAGTCGTTGTTGTTGTATTTTATAATATAGCTGTTGTTGCGAGTGACTAAAGTGTTACTTCCTCTTCTTCTTCTTCACGTCTTAGGTTTGTCTGTCTGTTTTGGAAAAATCACAGAGAGTTTGTTGTTGATTTCTGACTGACTTAAAGCTGCAGAATCAATGTCTGGACTGAGGCTGCTGCGCATGCGCAATTCACACCATGTGCTTATTGCTGAGCCCTTCTCAGTCAACAACATAAGCAATTTCTTTTCTTTGTTGATTTTGCTCTTGCCATTGTTGTTGTTGTCGTATGGATGGATGGTGGAAGTTATGACTTGTTTTCGGTGTAGTGAGTGAATGAGAGAGGGAGGGGGGTAACTGTATGGTTTATAGCTGTCGCTTGAACTGATCTGAACAATGTTTGCTTTTGTGAATTATTTTGTAATGGTTTCAATTTTTGGTTGCTGTTGTTGTTTAACATTTAAACGAAACTTCCCCTCCGAAAAAACATCGTAGATTTCTACAATTTTGGCTTAACTGATGGAGAGGGAAGTCTAAAGTCATTGCCGTATATAAAGCACTTGCTCTCGAGAAGTTGACATCAAAAGCATCTTAACCATCACAAGTGTTGCACGCAACATCCAAAAGCAGAAACCCTTTAAAGGATTATACACACGTCCAAATTCATATCGGAATTACACAAGAAAACAAAGCATAAAAATGAAAGTGTTCGCTATTGCATCCGTTTGCCTGCTCGTTGCTAGCTGTGCCTGGGCCGCTCCCAGTGTGCAAGATAATAAAATCGAAACTGATTCGACATTTTCGCGTGCTGCCCGGTATTTGGGCTCGTGTTTCGAAAGTGATGATATGACCACCTGTTTGGCGGTCAAGGGTATTACAGCCCTTAATCGTGCGGCCCGTAGTCAGAATATTGAATTGGTCAATGGTGTTTCATTCAAAAGGTGTGTGTTTTAAGGCAAAAAAAAAAAACAAAATTGTTAAAAAAAACTAATTATCACAATTATAAAGAACATTGCAAACCAATGCAGAAAACAAATGACAATTTCTAATATTTAAAAGTATTGCGGTGACAAACAATTACAGCAAAAATACACCAAAACTAAAAGTGATAAAAATTAATTTAAGTGACTCTATATAACCAAGAAATAAATATTATGTGATATAACTATCAACATAATTGATATTTAAAATATGTATGTCAAGAGTTGCCGTATCATTCGAATGGATTACATAATCACAATTATAGTAAAACTCTTTATATTATCAACCATGAAATCATACGGCGATATCACGTGCCCTAATTGTAGTCCCTCAGTGTAATTAAAATCGACATGAGCCAATTTGTAAACCATACATAGTATTGTAAAATCCTTATAACCTAGGTTTCGACAATATCCTATGAAGACGAATTGAATTCAAACGTTTTTCAAATGTATGTTAGGTTAGGTGGCAGCCCGATGTATCAGGCTCACTTAGACTATTCAGTCCATTGTGAAACCACATTGGTGAACTTCTCTCTTATCACTGAGTGCTGCCCGATTCCATGTTAAGCTCAATGACAAGGGAACTCCTTTTTATAGCCGAGTCTGAACGGCGTTCCACATTGCAGTGAAACCACTTAGAGAAGCTTGGAAACACTCAGAAATGTCACCAGCATTACTGAGGTGGAATAATCCACCGCTGAAAAACTTTTTGGTGTTCGGTCGAATCAGGAATCGAACCCACGACTTGTGTATGCAAGGCGGGCATGCAAACCATTGCACCACGGTGGCTCCCTTCAAATGTATGTTCTTAGTCGAAAGGTTTTAATTTATTCTTCAAAAATAACTGCCACATTTTTTTTTTAAATTCTTAAATATGTATAATAGCGCCTTGGGATATTAAAAAAAAAACAATCTGAATTTAAATTTAAGGATTTCATATGGATTTGAGACATTTACTACATTTTATACATATTTATATGCAGGTATATGATGTATAAAATGTTTCCATTTTTTCGTCTTAAACAGAAAAAAATTGTCACTCCGACCATCCCTGACCTGCATTCGGCCAAGGATTAATCGGGCCACTGTACATTCAAAAAAAAAAGTTTACTTGGATCCAAAGATTATGACCTTCCTTTAAGGATTTTGGTATTGATTGCGAGCCAAAGATGCGGGTTCTTTAAAATAAGGGAATTTTTTTGCGAACTAACTGGCTTTACATCTAGGATCTATAAAATTAAAATTAGGATACAGATCTCATTTTCCGAATTTTCATTATATTTTTCCGGTATATTAATAAAGCTGGTCAAAAACCTTTGTTGTTAGCACCTAATTTTTTTATATTTATTTTCATAATTTATTATGATTGTAAATCTTGTAATAAATAAATAATAAAGCTATTCACGTACAAACAAATGTCCAAATCCAAATTATGATGGATACTTCGAAGTAAAAATATTTTCTTAATTCCAAAAAAAAAACTTTAAACCAAAGATGCTAAATCCTCAAAATAAGTCTTAGCCTATATTTGAAGCGTTTTTATCCTAAATTTAAAAATTCAATATTTCAGTTAATTTAAGGACGATTTCTTTAAATCAAAAATGTGTTTCTTTACTTTAATGAAAATTTGCCTTTGTTTAAAGACATGCAACTTTAACGAAGGGACGCACATTTTCAAAATGTGTGTCCTAAATTTAATAAAAAAAAAAACCTTTTGAAGCAAAGATTATAAACTTTTTTTCAAATTCAAAATTCATATTTTTAAAGAAATTTGTCCTTAATAGAGTATAAATTGCGCATCCAATAATTGAGGTTGCGTAATCGTTAATATCACGTAAATATTTTTTTCAGTGTAGCCATTAAGCACCACACTCAAAAAACATCCAAAGATTTTGAGCATCACTGGAAGACTTTGGCATTGATTTTGGGCCAAAGATATTTTATAATGGTATCTAGCTTTAACATTACACTCAAAAAAAGTTAACTTGGATCCATAGATTTTGAACTTCCCTTAAGAATTTTGTTATTGATTTCAAGTCAAAGATGCCTATTATTAAAAATAAATACATTTTTAGGGACCTATCTACCTTTAAATCTACACTGAAAGAAGGCTTTTCTTTTCTGAGGAACGAAATTTTAGAGAAACCATGTTTTCTAGTGACACTATAACATTTTCTTTAAAAGCAAACAAAAAAAGATTAGAGACAATCTCTGCACCGTTTGTGATAAATTCAAGTTTATTTGTTCTTTCGTTTGTCGTTCGTTCAGGAAGAAAATATTTTTTGTTTGGGTGTAGGATGACTAAATTAAAATTAATATCCATATCTCATTTATCGAAGTTTCATTCTCGTTTCATATTTGAATAAAGCTATTTACGGACAAACAAATACAAGTTTAAAAATTGTAATTATAACTGATACTAGAAAGTAAAAAAGTGTTTTCTTAATTCCAAAAAAACTTTGGACCAAAAAATGTACAATCTTCAAAACAAGACTAGCCTATATTTAAAGCGTTTTTATACTGAATCTAAAGATCAGTTAATTTAAAGACTATTTCCTTAAATCAAAAATGTGTTTCATTATTTAAGGAACATTTTTGACATTTTAATGAAATTTTCTTTTCATTAAAATGTCATAATAACGAAAAATTCCTCTTTAATATTGTTTGTTGTAAATTTTAGGATAAATAATCCTTTAAATTAGGTCAATATTTTTACAGTTCAGAATACAGAAAGTAGCTGATATTTCCTCTTCATCCCAATTGTCCATCTTTTTGTGGTAAATATTATTTTTTTTAAAGAATTTCATAAAAAACGCACTCAAAACACACTTATTTCCCACTTCCATGAGTTTTATCTTATTTTTTAGCCCCTTTTCTGTAATACAAACAATGTAAAAGAAATAATTTGATTTTATAATTTTTTTTTTACCCTTCGAGGAATTGAACAATTTCAATTTAAACAATTTCATAAAAAACGCACTCAAAACACACATATTTCCCACTTCCATGAGGTTTATCTAGTTTTTAGCCCCTTTTCTGTAATACAAACAATGTAAAGGAAATAATTTGATTTTATAATTTTGTTTTTACCCTTCGAGGAATTGAACCGTGGACCATACAGTTTGTAAGCCAAACAGATATCCTACGGGATACGTAGCTGTTATTGTCATCAATAGACAATTATCGCTATAGTCAAGCGGTAATATCTGTATAGCATAGTTTTGAGCTTACACGAGTCGATGTAAAGAAACTTGATTTAACAGAAACATACATTTAGATGGCCACTTTCTTAAAACTAAAACTTTTGGAAACGGAAATAGAGCAATTTTACATATTTTCCAGAATTTACATATTTTACACACAACTATATTAAATTATTACTATGAAACTTCAAAAGAACAACGTTTTTGATATAGTGCCCAACATCTTTAGACTTTCTCAGTCCCCTCTTTGAGTTCAATTGTTTATGAGAAGTTGTAATTTCCAAAATTCCAACATAACAATATAGGTGGCTCTAAGGCCTCTTTCGACAAAGGCTCTCTCTTCAACTCTATAGAAACCCTTAGATTGCCCACCACCACTACCACTACCAACTAAAGCATCCACACGCGTTTCACACACGAAATTTTTTTAAAGCGTGTATATTATTTGCATTTCTTACAAGTAATACAAATTCTAATCTATTTCTGAAACACGAGTTTGAAGATTATCCCTTAATGTCCACCCAACAAAAAAAAATTGGAAGTGCTTCTAAACGCACAACTTTAAAACCACTTCCAAAAATGTTCTCCCAAAGATGTTCTTTATTTTAACTACTCAGGAAGTTCTCTTAATTCAATTTTTTTTTTAACTCGCTGTTTTCATATTTTTGAAAGGAAATTTTAACTTTTTTTTGGTTAAAAACCGAGTAAGAATTAATAAAATGGTACAAATTATTCAATTTTTTTCCAAAAAAAAAAGGCTAAATTCATTTTAGAAAAATTGCCAAGTTTTGAAAATATTTGATGTCAAACGTTTCAGACAAGCGGTACAATGCTTTAAAAATCATAAAAAATTATAAAAATTATTTATTTGGCAAATTATTGCAAAATTTTTTAATTTATATCCAAAACACTGAATTCGGATCACACCTTAAGAAGTGCTGCAAATTCAGTGCAACGACATTTGAAATTATGGACATCCGTCCTATGACAAGCCCGTGTTAAATTCATCGCTTCTGCGCCAATTTTGCACCACTTCCGGATCCAAAAAGAAAATTTTCACTACTTTTTTTCGCGACGCTTTTTTTGCTGGACAGTTAAGGACACTCGACTTTACCAGGGATTGTAATTTTTTCTTGAAATTAATTAGAACTTTCCTCTATGCGGTGTTTTAAAATTTATTATAAACTAAATATAGGAAATCTGTAATTAATATGATATATAATATAATTTAAAATTTAGATAACGTAATCTTTATTATTATGACAATATTTTTGAAAGATTTTGACCTTTGTTTTAGTATTAATTCTGAGATTTTTTTATATATGGGTTTTTGAGATCAAGAATGGAATAAACCTTTGAAATATTATCTTAAATTTGTAATTTTAATATTTTTCGAAAAAAGGTTTTTCTTGAAACTTAGTAAGAAATTTTCTTACTTCAACGACGATAGGTCGCAAATTTCATAGATAAAACATTAAATGAAGAAATAAAAAAACTCTTTTCCTCCGGAACAAAAATTTAGGCAAACGATATTCCCCTTTATTCTAAAGTGGTTTCTTTGATATCAAATAAACCCGAATTAATGAGAAGCGTCGAAACGATAGTCTCTAATCGTTTTTATTTGTTTTTTAAATTTCATGTCCTAAAATTAAGGTTGTATAAATTTAATCCATCAGGAAAGTAAATGAAGGTTAATTTTAGAAAATTTTTAACTTAAAAAATATTGTCGTGAAAATGTTTGCGATACCACATGATGAAAAGTATTAAATAAGCAAAACTAAAATTTGAAAGAAAATTTCGTCTTAAATTAGTCCTTACTGCAATTTTTCGCAATCTATGGTTCGGAATTAATACCAAAGACATTAAAGTAGAGACAAAATCTTTAAAAACTGGTTTTATTTCAGAGCGATATAACACTTAGTATACAAATCGTAACTATAATAGACGGGAACCAATGGTTAGCATGCCCGCCTTGAATACACAAGGTCGTGGGTTCGATTCCTGCTTCAACCGAACACCAAAAAAAAAAAAAAATTCCTCAGTAATGCTGGTAACAATGCTGAGTGTTTTAAAGCTTCTCTAAGTAGTTTCACTGCAATGTGGAACGTCCCTCGGACTCGGCTATAAAAAGGAGGTCCCTTGTAATTGAGCTTAACATGTAATCGGGCAGCACTCAGTGATAAGAGTGTAGTTCACCACTGTGGTATCACAATGAACTGAATAGTCTTAGTGAGCCCGATACTTCGGACTGCCACTATACCTAACCTAATCTATAGTAGTCAAAGAAAATTACTCTAAAATTGAGCAATTAAAAGAAATTTCTCACATTAAACACAAAGAAAATGTCATTAGAATTGAGCCAACCAAATTTTTTCATTGAAATAAAGAAAATTGTTCATTAAGAAAATGAAAACTTTTATTTCTTAATGAATGTTTTGTTTTTGAATAAAAAATTATTATAATAACGAAAAGTTTTTTGGTATTTATAAAATAATATGCTACTAGAACCCTTCAAACCCAACCTACAAAAACCAAAATGCTACACAGATCAATATATCCTAAATACATTATCTTCTTTCCCCTTATTAATTTTTATTAATGTTCTTTGTTTTAATTTTATTTTCATTACAGAGATCCCGCTAGTCCAGTTCAACGTGCCGGACGTGCCATGAGCGAAAATGAAGTCTACAGCCAATTGCCCGAAAATGCTGATGACCGTACTGGACGTTTAGTGGATATGGCTGTTGAAAGTGCCACCGATTTCTTGAATACACACAACTTGGAAGTTAAGGTACCCGCTGAAACCACCCAAGAACTTGCCCGCGCTTTGGATGAAGGTATAAAAAAGAATATTTATTAAATTCTTAATTTTTATGCATATATAAAAAACACAAAACATAAATTTCAGGTCGTGGAAAATTGAAGAAAATGATTGGACCCATTGCCTTGGCTCTTGGTGCTAAAGTATTCGCTGTTGTCCCTCTCTTGTTGGGCGGTTTGGCTTTGTTGACCACCAAGGCCATCATTGTTGCTAAATTGGCCTTCTTCTTGGCTCTCTTGGTTGGTGGCTCAAAATTATTCGGTAATAAATTGGGAGGTGCTGTCGGTAGTGGATACAGCAATGGTTGGTCTGGTGCCTCCACTGGTGGCTGGTCATCGGGAGCATCATCTGCTTACCCCTATGCCCGTAGCATGAATGATGCCCAAGAATTGGCCTATGCTGGTCAAGTAAATGCTGCTCAATAGATAACCCATCCCCACATCGATTGCTTAGTATTTACCTCTGCCAAAAATGTGCCTTTTTATTCATATAAGTCAATTGATGAAAACAAATTTTTCTTAGTTTGTAGTAATTTATTGAAAACACATAAACATTTAATTAATTTATTGATAATTTATCGAAACGAAAACGCTATGCAAAAAAAACACAAAAGAAAAAATGTTTCATAATTTATTCATACCAAGCAGTGTGACATTCTAGTTCAACCATGGAAACGCAACACCTCATTTATATTAAAACGATAAAATGCCACAAAGAAAATGCAAAACACGACAATATTTCATTAGCCCATTGGTTACGGGCATCACCTTTGTACAAATCATAGTTACAATAATAAACGAACATTTTATGAATATCTTTGTCTTTAATTTTTTCGTTGATATTGATATTTTTAAGGTTATAAGTATTCAGAACGTCTAGACATCACGGTTGCCACAGTCTTACATATCTACAAAAAATAGTAGATTTTTTACTGTTTGGTAGAATTTTTAATGCTTGCGTAGATTTTGCGAAAAATTCCTCTCCAACTACGAGGTACTTCAATTCTCAAATGAAATTAAATTTTGACAAAATTTCTTATATAAATAAAATTTTGACAAAATTTTCTATAGAAATAAAATTTTGACAAAATTTTCTAAAGAAATAAAATTTTGACAAAATTTTCTAAAGAAATAAAATTTTGACAAAATTTTCTAAAGAAATAAAATTTTGACAGAATTTTCTATAGAAACAAGATTTTCTATAGAACTAAAATAATGACAAAATTTTCTATAGCAAATAATATGTGCAGAAATTCTATAGAAATAAAAATTTTACAAAATTTTTTTAGAAATAAAATCTTGCAAAAATTTTCTATATAAATAAAATTTTGCTAAATTTTCTATAGAAATAACATTTTGACAATATCTTCTATAGAAATAAAATTTTAACAAAATGTTCTACAGAAATAAAATTTTGACAAAAGTTTCTATAGAAATAAAATTTTTAAAAAATTTTCTATAGAAATAAAATTTTGGCAAAATTTTCCATAGAAAAAAAATTGACAAAATTTTCTATAGAAATAAAATTTTGAACAAAATTTTCTACTGATATAAAATGTTGACAAAATTGTCTATAGAAATAAAATGTTGACAAAATTTTCTATAGAAATAAAATTTTGACAAAATTTCCCATAGAAATAAAATTTTGACAAAATTTTCTATAGAAATAAAGTTTTGAGAAAATTGTTTATAGAAATAATATTTTGACAAAATTTTCTATACAACTAAAATTTTGGAAAAATTGTCACAAATATAAAATGTTGCCAAATTTTCTACATATATAAAATGTTGACAAAATGTTCTATAGAAATAAAATTTTAAAAAAATTAACTACAGAAATAAAATGTTGACAAAATTATCTACAGACATAAATCTTTGAAAAAACTTTCTATAGAAATTAAATTTTGACCAAATATTCTATAGAAATAAAATTTTGACAAAATTTTCTATTGAAATAAAATTTTGACAACATTTTCTATAGAAATAACATTTTGAAAAATTTTTCTATAGAAATAACATTTTGAAAAAATTTTCTATAGAAATAAAATTTTAACAAAATTTTCTATAGAAATAAATACAATTTTGACAAAATTTTCTATAGAAATAAAATTTTGACAATATTTTCTATAGAAATACAATTTTGACAACATTTTATATAGAAATACAATTTTGACAACATTTTCTATAGAAATAAAATTCTGACAAATTTTCTATAGAAATAAAATTTTGACAAAATTTTCTACAGATATACAATTTTCACAAAATATTCTATAGAAACGAAATTTTGAGAAAATTTTCTATATAAATAAAATGTTGACAATATAAATGAAATATTTTGAAAAAATTTTCTATATAAATAACATTTTGACAAAATTTTCTATATAAATAAAATGTTGACAAAATTTTCTATAGAAATATAATTTTGACGAAATTTACTACAGAAATAACATTTTGAATGTTGAAAAACTTTTCTAAAAATACAATTTTGACAAAATTTTCTATAGAAATAAAATGTTGACAAAATGTTCTATAGAAATAACATTTTGGCAAAATTTTCTATAGAAATAACATTTTGAAAATATTTTCTATAGAAATAAAATTTGACAAAATTTGCTATAGAAATAAATTTTTGACAAAATTTACTATATTAATAAAATTTTGACAAAATTTTCTATAGAAATAAAATTTTGACAACATTTTCTATAGAAATAATATTTTGACAAAATTTTCTATAGAAATAAAATTTTGACAAAATTTTCTATAGAAATAAAATGTTGACAACATTTTCTATAGAAATAAAATAATGACAAATTTTCTATAGCAAATAAAATGTGCAGAAATTCTATAGAAATAAAACTTCAAAAAAAAAATTCTTTAGAAATAAACATTTTACAAAAATTTTTATAGAAATAAAATGTTGGAAAACTTTTCTATAGAAATAAAATTTTGACAAAATTTTCTGTAGAAATTAATATTTGATAAAATTTTTTATAGAAATAATTTTTGACAAAATTTTCTATATAAATAAAATTTTGAAAAAATTTTCAATATAAATTAAACTTTGACAAAATTTTCTTGAGAAATCTAATTTTCACAAAATTTTATAGAGAAATAATTTTCTGACAAAATTTTCTATAGAAATAAAATTTTGACAAAATTTTCTACAATTGTACAATTTTCACAGAATATTCTACAGAAATGAAATTTTGACAAAATTTTCTATAGAAATAAAATGTTGCCGAAATTTACTACAGAAATAAAATTTTGAATGTTGGAAAACTTTTCTATAGAAATAAAATTTTGACAAAATTTTCTATAGAAATAAAATGTTGACAAAATATTCTATAGAAATAACATTTTGACAAAATTTTCTATAGAAATAACATTTTGACAATATTTTCTATAGAAATAAAATTTGACTAAATTTTCTATAGAAATACAATTTTGACAAAAATTTCTATGTAATTAAAATTTTGACAAAATTTTCTATATAAATAAAATTTTGACAAAATTTTCTATATAAATAAAATTTTGACAAAATTTTCTATATAAATAAAATTTTGACAAAATTTTCTATAGAAATAAAATTTTGACAGCATTTTCTATAGAAGTAACATTTTGGCAAAATCTTCTATAGAAATAAAATTTTGACAAAATTTTTTATAGAAATAAAATAATAACAAATTTTTCTATAGCAAATAAAATGTGCAGAAATTCTAAAGAAATAAAATTTCAAAAAAAAAAAATCTATAGAAATAAAAATTTTAGAAAAATTTTTATAGAAATAAAATGTTGGAAAACTTTTCTATAGAAATAAAATTTTGACAAAATTTTCTATATAAATAAAATTGTGACAAAATTTTCTATATAAATAAAATTTTGTTAACATTTTCAATATAAATTAAACTTTGACAAAATTTTCTTTAGAAATCTAATTTTGACAAAATTTTATAAAGAAATAAAATTCTGGCAAAATTTTCTATAGAAATAAAATTTTGACAACATTTTCTACAGATATACAATTTTCACAGAATATGCTATAGAAATCAAATTTTGAGAAAATTTTCTATAGAAATAAAAATTTTCTATAGAAATAAACTTTTGACAACAGTTTATATAGAAAAACAATTTTTACAAAATTTTCTACAGAAATAAAATTTTGACAAAATTTTGTATAGAAATAAAATTTTGAAAATTTTGGAAAAAATGCTAGAGAAATAAAATGTTGACAAATATTTTTATAGAAATAAAATTAAACAACTCCATTTTGGAGCACTGATAATATAGATTTGATCCGCCGTATAGTTTTCGATTATTAATATATTTTTTGTTCTCTAATCCCGAAATATAAAAGTCAACCCTTGTCTTGCTTTGGTCATAACCTCTACGAAATATTGGGCCTGATGAGATTCTGTGTGATTTCATGATAGCCGACGAAATATGAATCCACTTGTACACAACGATGACTATGGAATAGTGGAAAGTGTGACCTGCACTCCTCGAACGTGCAGTATCCTACGAATGTATTTTATGTATTTTAAGGACATGAAATATTTGTGTTTACGACAATATTTTTATTTTCATTGGTATAATTTCATTTTAACAACCACAACATACAAATAATCTATTTCGAGGTTGAAAGGATTTTCCATGTTGCACCTTTAAAAGTCCTTTCACATGTCTTTACAATTTATTGAATAGAACCCTTGCGATGTTACACGCATTTTTGAAACTTGAATACCTCAAATGAAAATGAAAGCTTAATTAAGACATTGCTCTCGCAGATGCATCATGAATTTCAATTATCTTTCACATTTGCAAAGTCGAGAATTTGGGTCGTTAAGATCATTAAATGGCACTAAATTTAAATGTTGAAATACCGTTGGTAATTCGATTCGTGGGGAGAGTGCCTTCATTCCATATGGAATGCAGGAGTTTCGTTAGCCAGTGTTTATTAATTATGATGGTAATTTTCATTTCTGAGGGCACGTAATTGATGTACGTTGTACTTGTATGCAATTGACCCATAAGAACCCCAAGTTGAATAATGAAATCCATAAATCGAATTTCTGAATGTTTTGGTTACTTACTCAACCGGTGAACCAATTGGCATGGCACAATTGACCAAAAATTGTGTGAGTCCCGTCTATTATGTCGGGCTTAGGCACAATGGGGGGAAAAGATTTATTGAATTAGTTTTGTGTTTTATGCGTGCCAAATTTTATGCAAATTTATTAGTTAATGGAAATAGTGATCAAAAATTATATTGCATTGAATTGTACAACAATTGTTTATTCAATGTGCTCACAAACGATTATCACCGAAAATGTTAATTTATTAGGTTAGATTAGGTGGCAGTCCGATGTATCAGGTAGAGGTGTGCACGTGACACGAAATTGTCGTGACTCACGAAATTTTTCGTGACTCACGCGTGAGTCACGCTCATGGCAACGGCGTGAGTGTGCGTGAGAGTGATTAACAAACCAAAATGTCGTGCGTGAGCGTGAGTCACGAAAATATTATCTTCGTGAGTGTGCGTGAGTAAAGATTTACGCTCACGAAAGTAATCCCGCTCACCAACATAAAACGCGTATGTTAAAAGTGTAATAACGCTCTCTATTTTAATAATGCTCATGTTTTCAGACACGTCACTAAGGTAAATTACTCAAAAGATTTTTCGTGAGTCACGACATTTTCGTTCGTGAGTACAAATTTTCTTTTCGTGAGTGTGCGTGATCGTGAGTCATATCAAACAATATCCTGCGTGAGTGTGCGTGAGTAAAATTTTTCCGTCGTGAGTGTGCGTGAGTAAACTATTACTTACGTGCACACCTCTAGTATCAGGCTCACTTAGACTGTTCAGTCCATTGTGATACCACAGTGGTGAACTTATATCTTATTACTGAGTGCTGCCCGATTCCATGTTAAGCTCAATGACAAGGGACCTCCTTTTTATAGCCGAGTCCGAACGGCGTTCCACATTGCAGTGAAACCACTTAGAGAAGCTTTGAAACACTCAGAAATGTCACCAGCATTACTGAGGTAGGATAGTCCACCGCTGAAAAACTCTTTGGGGTTCGTTCGAAGCAGGAATCGAACCCACGACTTTGAGTATGCAAGGCGGGCATGCTAACCATTGCACCACGGTGGTTCCCTTTTTATACCCACCACTATAGAATTGTGACGTATAATAAGTTTGTCATTCTGTTTGTAACACATCGAAGTAACGTCTATTCTTCAATACTGTCTTTATGCGAGCGGGCAGTGACCACCGTCGATAACCATCGTCGGCACTTGAGTTCTGGTGGCCAACCGATAGTGTTCATTTTTAGCTGACCTCTTTGGAAATTAACTTCGATCATTTTGTTTGTTCACAAACAGCTCAATTTGGAATGGCTTCTCATCGGAAAAACCAAATTGATCACTTATTTGTAAGCGAAGCGATTTCCTTGGCTCCTTCCAGTCGAACTACTTTTTTGGTAAGTTTAGTCCCATCTAGTTTTCCTTGTGCTTTTAACTTTTTTGCGTCGACGCAACACTGCCGGTGTCACATTAAAAAACAGGGGTACGACAAAAAGTTTATTCACATTTTAATGCTGCGGCTTTCGTGGTTTTACGGTCAAATTCCTTTTATAACACATCGAAATATTGCTCTAAGGCCCCATAAAGTATATATGTTCTGGGTGGTGAAATTCTGAGTCGATCTAAGCATGTCCGTCCGTCTGTTGAAATCACGCTAACTTCCAAACAAGCTATCGACTTGAAACTTGGCACAAGTAGTTGTTATTGATGTAGGTCAGATGGTATTGCAAATGGACCAGATCGGTTCACTTTTACGTTTAGACCCCATATAAACGAACCCCCAGATTTAGTTTACGGATCCTCTAAGAGAAGCAAATTTAATCCGATCCGTTTGAAATTTGGTACGTGGTGTTAGTATATAGCCCCCATATAAACCGATGCCCAGATTTAACCTCCGGAACCTCTTGGAGGAGTAAAATTCATCCGATCCGTTTGAAATTTGGTACGTGGTGTTAGTATATGGTCTCTAACAACCATGCAAAAATTGGTCCATATCGGTCTATAGTAATATATAGCCGATCCCAAATCACACAAAAATGTGTCCATATCGGTTCATAATCATGGTTGTCACTCGAGCCAAAAATAATCTACCAAAATTTTATTTCTATAGAAAATTTTGTTAAAATTTTGTTTTCTATTGGAAATGTTGTCAATATAACATATTATTTCTATAGAGAGTTTTGTCAAAATTTTATCTCGATAGAAGATTTTGTCAAAATTTTATTTGCATAGAAAAATTTGTCAAACTTTTATATCTATAGAAAATTTATGAAGTACCTCTTAGTTGGAGAGAAATATTTTGCAAAATTTACCAAAACTTCAAGAATTCTACCAATCTGCCACATAAAAAATCTGCCTTTTATGGCAGGTTTCTATCAACTGTGGCAACCGTGTTCATAATTGTGTATACACCCATAGAAAAAATCTTGAACGGCGTGGTGATTTCAAAACGATCCGTTCATAAAAGTGAATCAACACACATGTGTTGTCAAACTGAGAACGGACGGGGTCAATCTGACAACGTAAAAATGACGCCATGCGTTGTCAAAATAACAACCAGCGTTCATGATCTGACAACGTAATGGTTACGAATTTATAAACAAAATTAAAAAAAAAAAAAAAACAAGTAAGTAATATCATACCCTAAACCACCATTACAGAATTAGTAATCATAAGCATTTGTAGGGTAACATATAGGTCTGGGAGATAAACCGCAGTTACATATTTAAGAAAATTAAGAGGTACATGTCTATGGGTGCTTTGTGTCAATCTGACTATAGCTCATAGTCAATGTTGCCAGGGAAAATGTTCCTACAAGGACAAAAAAAGTTCCCTACTTTTCCATACATTCCCAAACAATTTCCCTACTATATTTTTCGTTAAATTTAAAAAATTTTACAAAACAAAAATGGTTCTAAGTACTTTATTATCTTAAAACATGAATATATACGTATATATACGTATATAACTTAGAATATAAATTTGTATTACCACCACGGTTGCCACAGTTGGTAGAATTCTATCCAAATTAGTAACCTTTTTTGTTAAATCTCTATAAAAATAAAATTTTGGAAAAAGTTTCTATAAACAAATTTTTGTGAGAAATTTTTCTATAGAAATAAAATTTTGACAATAAATTCTATAGAAATAAAATTTTGAGAAAAAATTCCACAGAAATAAAATTTTGAGAACATTTTTTTATAGAAATAATATTTTGAAAAAAATTTGTATAGAAATACAATTTTGACAAAATGTTCTATAGAAATAAAATGTTGACAAAATTTTCTACAGGAATAAAGTTTACCACACATTATTAAAGATCAAGCCTTGCCGGCTTCTAATTTCCTCCTCTAGAGCCACCAAAATGTAAAAATTATTACAAATTATGTTGAGTGAAAATATCCTACATTGTGGCCCTACGTCCCTACAAGACGCTAAATATTAGAAAAACCCTACATATAGGGAATTTCCCCTACTTCTAGCAAAACTGGCTGTGTTGATATTGCACCTACGGTGTTAGTATGCCACTAATATTGAACCCATTATTAAACAAGTATGTACGGCCGCAAGTTCGGCCAGGCCGAATCTTATGTACCCACCACCATGGATGGCGTAGAAACTTCTACGAAAGACTATCATCCACAATCGAATTACTTGGGTTGTGGTATCTTAAAACTTCTTAACATCGTTTTCTAAATTGTGATTTAGTCCATACATGGTATATATTAGACAAAAAAGTTATGTATAGTTAAGTCTACAAATAATTACGAATCGATATGGAATTGAAATATGGGGGTCGCTTATATGGGGGCTATATACAATTATGAACTTGATATGGACCAATTTTTGTGTGATTGGGGATCGATTTATCTGAGGGCCATATATAACTATAGACCGATATGGACCTAGTTAGGCATGGTTGTTAACGACCATATACTAGCACAATGTACCAAATTTCAACTCACTCGGATGAAATTTGCTCCTCCAAGAGGTTCCAAAACCAAATCTCGGGATCGGTTTATATGGGGCTATGTACGATTATGGACTGAAATGGACCACTTTTGGCATGGTTGTTAAATATCATATACTACCACCACGTACCAAATTTCAAGCAGATCGGATGAATTTTGCTTCTCCAAAAGGCACCAGAGGTCAAATCTGGGGATCGGTTTATATGGGAGCTATATATAATTATGGACTGATAGGAACCAATTCCTGCATGGTTGGTGATACCATATACTAACATCACGTACCAAATTCCAACCGAATGGGAAGAATTTTGCTCTTCCAAGGGGCTCTGGAGGTCAAATCTCGGGATCGGTTTATATGGGGCCTATATATAATTATGGACCAATATCGACCAATTTTTGCATGGGAGTTTGAGGCCATATATTAACATTACGTACCAAATTTCAACTGAATCAGATGAATTTTGGTCTTCCAAGAGGTTCCGGAGGTCAAATCTGGTGATCGGTTTATATGGGGGCTATATATAATTATGAACCGATGTGGACCAATTTTTGCATGGTTGTTAGAGACCATATACTAACATCACGTACCAAATTTCAGCCGGATCGGATGAAATTTGCTTCTCTTAGTGGCCTCGCAAGCCAAATCGGGGGATCGGTTTATATGGGGGCTATATATAATTATGGACCGATGTGGACCAATTTTTGCATGGTTGTTAGAGACCATATACTAACACCATGTACCAAATTTCAGCCGGATCGGATGAAATTTGCTTCTCTTAGAGGCCTCGCAAGCCAAATCGGGGGATCGGTTTATATGGGGGCTATATATAATTATGGACCGATGTGGACCAATTTTTGCATGGTTGTTAGAGACCATATACCAACACCATGTAACAAATTTCAGCCGGTTCGGATGAAATTTGCTTCTCTTTTAGGCACCGCAAGCCAAATATGGGGATCGGTTTATATGGGGGCTATATATAATTATGGACCGATGTGGACCAATTTTTGCATGGTTGTTAGAGACCATATACCAACACCATGTACCAAATTTCAGCCGGTTCGGATGAAATTTGCTTCTCTTAGGGTCCTCGCAAGCCAAATCGGGGGATCGGTTTATATGGGGGCTATATATAATTATGAACCGATGTGGACCAATTTTTGCATGGTTGTTAGAGACCATATACTAACATCACGTACCAAATTTCAGCCGGATCGGATGAAATTTGCTTCTCTTAGAGGCCTCGCAAGCCAAAACGGGGGATCGGTTTATATGGGGGCTATATATAATTATGGACCGATGTGGACCAATTTTTGCATGGTTGTTAGAGACCATATACCAACACCACGTACCAAATTTCAGCCGGATCGGATGAAATTTGCTTCTCTTAGGGGCCTCGCAAGCCAAATCGGGGGATCGGTTTATATGGGGCTATATATAATTATGGATCGATGTGGACCAATTTTTGCATGGTTGTTAGAGACCATATACTAACACCATGTACCAAATTTCAGCCGGATCGGATGAAATTTGCTTCTCTTAGAGGCCTCGCAAGCCAAATTTTGGGGTCCGTTTATATGGGGGCTATACGTAAAAGTGGACCGATATGGCCCATTTGCAATACCATCCGACCTACATCAATAACAACTACTTGTGCCAAGTTTCAAGTCGATAGCTTGTTTCGTTCGGAAGTTAGCGTGATTTCAACAGACGGACGGACGGACGGACATGCTCAGGTCGACTCAGAATTTCACCACGACCCAGAATATATATACTTTATGGGGTCTTAGAGCAATATTTCGATGTGTTACAAACGGAATGACAAAGTTAATATACCCCCCATCCTATGGTGGTGGGTATAAAAAGAGAAAATCGTTAAATTAGTGTGGGTCATAAATCAAAATTTGTAAAAATCGAGCAATATTCTTATGTAAAAGCTACAAGTACGTATAAATACGATCGGCTAGTACATCATAATTTGAAATTTGAGTAACGTTGGTTAATAAATAAGAGTATTATGGCCAAATTTGGGAAAATAGAGCGATGCATATATATGGAAGCTATATCTAAATCTGGACCAAATTGCATAATATTTTTCGGGATTGATTAATACCACAAAAGGTTACCTTGTGCAAGATTTGAGTAAGATCAGTTAAGAAATGAGGCCGGTATGGTCAAACGTAAGGTTATTAGGGGCGAATTTTTCAAAATCGGGTGATACATATATGGGAGCTATATCTACATCTGAACCGATTTCGATGAAATTTTGCACATATAGTTAGTACTATTGAGTATTGATTCTAGCAAACTTTTAGTAAGATCGGTTAATAAATAAGGGTTCTATGGCCAAATTTGGGAAAATCGGACTAAACATATATATGGGAGCTATATCTAAATCTGAACCGATTTCGATGATTTTTTGCACCTATAGTAAGTGCTATAGAAGACTACATTTAGCCAACTTTGAGTAAGATCGGTTGATAAATAAAGGTTTTGTGGCCAAATTTGGGAAAATCGGGCGATACATATATATGGGAGCTATATCTAAATCTAAACCGATTTGAATGAAATTTTGCAGACTTGAAGGGCGATGGAAAAGATTACCTTTTGCCAAATTTGGTGACGATGCGTTTGCAAAAACGCGCAACGTGACCCCATTTGTCGAAATAGGGCGATACATATATATGGGAGCTATATCTAAATTTGATCCGATTTCTTCCAAATTCAATAGCGTTCGTCCGTGTGCCCAAAAAACTCACTGTACCAAATTTCATCGAAAACGGTTAATAATTGCGACCGGAATCCTGTGAAGCGCTAGATCGACTCAGGAGGTGATTCTGAGTCGATCGGTATATATTTTATGGGGTCTAAAATCAATATTTCTGGTAGGCACATTTTTTGGCCGATCAAACTTATTATACCCAAACCACTATGTGGTTTAGAGTATAAAAACGCTACCATGACTCGAACCTGTGTTGTCTGCACCATAACAGTCGCCTTAGCACATTTCACCACCAGCGGAGTTGTCATAACAACGTCTAGCGATTATTTTAAGACTTCTCATGGCCAAAGGAAAAAAATGCCGTTCATGCAATCGTGAACGCCCGTGGACGAAATCGTCAACATTCCGTTTCGATTGTTTGTGAACGTTTCCGTTTCATTTTGTCAACGTCTGTTCACGATTGTGGAACGCAATTTTTTCTATTAGTGCAGCCTATAGAAATACAATTTTGGCAAAATGTTATATACACGCAAAAAAATAATTCTTTCCTCCCAAACGAAATTTTAGACAAACAAACTTCGTTTCTCATTTGCTTTTCGCTGTAAGGAAGTGTATTTGAAAGAAAAGTATATACTTTTTGTGATAAACGTTTATTCTTTTCCAGGATGTAAAAACAATTTCATAAAGACAAACTAAAAAAACATTGTTTTCTTGCTAATTGCATTTGCCCTCATATCTTTCTCACATCCACGAGTTTTTTAGTTCTTAACACCTTTTCCTGTAATACCAACAATGTAGAAGAAATTATACGATTTTATAAATTTTTAAATTTTTTTTACCTTTCGCCTGGACGGAGAATCGAACCGCGGACCATGCACTTTGTAAGCCAACACACTAACCACTGAGCTATGTACCTTGTTATGGTCATCAATAGATAATTATACATATAAGTTATATTTATATAGCATAGCTTGCGGCGCCCACGAACCGAATAAACAAAGTTTATTTAACAGAAACAAACATTTAGTTTGGCACCGTGGAGCAGTGGTTGCTACGTCCGACTTGCATGTCAAGGGTCATGGGTTCGATCCCTGCTTCGACCAGAGTTTTTTTTTTTACATATATTCCAGATATGTCCGGAAGATTCCGAAAAAATTTTCAACATTACATTGTAGTATATTAAATTTTGAACTGTAAAATGTGTCTTATTTAAGACCTAAGGTCAGAAAAGAACAGTGTTTGATATAAACGAAATGGATTGTGTTGTTGTTTCAAAAATAACTTTTTTTATTGAAAAAATAAAAATTTTGTAACAAACGAATTTTTTTGGTGAGAAAAGTTTAAAATTTTCGAAGCAATTCAAAAAACTCTAACAAAAGAAAAACGTTTTCGGTACTCGTTTTCCAAACGTTTTTTTTCTTTGCGTGTAGAAATAAAATTTTGTCAAAATTTTAATATATTCAATATCTTTTTAAATATTTTCGTGTTGCTTCAAAGTCCATTTTGAGTAACTTGTTAGTGGAAGCTAAATCGTTTAAACATTTAAAATTGGACACATTTACAATTCAAGCGATATTTATACACCCAAAAAATTGTCGCTAATAGGAGAGATCATAATATATAAAATTGCAAAAATTGCTATGAACTTCTAAAGCAAAAAAAAATAAAACATTTCTTTCGAAGAAAACACATGCTTTTTAAACTTGGTAGATTGTTGGTAAAGTTTTCTTCAAATGTTGGTAAATTATTTTTGGCATGAGTGGTAAGTGTACGATACAAAGATTCCTGCTGTAAATTTAATAAAAAAAATTGTAACCAAAGATGTTGAAATAAAATTTCGTTATTTTAAAGAAATTTACCCTCAACATTATATAAATTGCGTGTACGTAACTATCATTAGGCGACGTAAACTTTCATAATAGGTCAAAATTTTTTCAGTGTATGTGTAATTGAAAAAGTTTGTAAACATAAGTTTTATAGACCTATTGCTTAATATCTTCCTTAAATCCACTTAAAAACAATTCCCCCCATTGTTTATAAATTCTTCTATTTGTGGTGACAACAACACCGTTCAAAAAGAAAAAAAAAACAAACCGGTGGTTTATGTCCAGTAACGAGTAGAATATCAATCAGATAATCAAACTATATCGAAAGCTAAGTTTAGCTAAAAAATATATAGGACATAAGTAAGGTATGTATTATTCCAAAAATTTGTATTTTTTTGGCTACCAATAATAAAAGAAATTCGAAATGTATGATGACCAAAACAAAAATGATATTTTTGAATAAAATTTCCGTGTCTTCACAAAAATACGAGACTTCCCTTTCGTTTGAATGTGAAACGTGCCTGAATTGAGTGCAAGTATGTGAGAGCTCGGATGGCTGCCTCTATGAGGCTCAAGGCATC
Organism: Haematobia irritans; assembly: GCF_050003625.1. Classification (NCBI taxonomy): domain Eukaryota; kingdom Metazoa; phylum Arthropoda; class Insecta; order Diptera; family Muscidae; genus Haematobia; species Haematobia irritans. Next base: position 199,091,326 of record NC_134397.1, on the reverse strand, counting down.
AAGTGCTTTTAGCCAAGCTAATACAATGTTTAAGACCAATATGGCCATTGAATAATAGTCTTCGGTGGAGGGGCCAAATGTTCGATGGTATTGGTAATGGACTATAGAAGCTAATGCGATTGACTCTTAAGAAAAATTCAAAACGAAATACTTTCTGGACAGCTAATAGCTGATGAGTGTATTGATATTTGAATAAATTTTAGATAATGCATTAAAAATGTATAAAACGACGCAAAAGTAATTGTTGCTATTTTATTATGGCCGGTTTTGGGGGTGGGCGGGAGTAGGCAAATGAAATTTTTACGCATTACGATATGGCGTCCTAACCATTCTTGAATCACACTTACATACAAATAAAGTACGCTTTGGCAGGTGGATGGACGGACGGAAATGTATGGGGGCCCAAATAAATTTTTCCGCTTAATTAATTTTTTGTAAAATATTTCTTGCCTTAGTTACTCTGACCGGGTAAAATTTATGTTTGTGTACATATTTGGTTATTGGAAAAAGTTTTGGAATGGCGATTTGCAAATCAGACATTTGGGGACAGAGAGTGTCATCGTCATTATAAATACCCATGTGGGACATTTAATCAATCACAATATCATTTCATCATTCAAAGCCAACTGTTGTGTGGTGTGTAGTGCCTTAAATCAAAGAAACTAAAAAAGACAAAAAAAACAATAACGATAAAAATTAAATCAATTTTTACAAACCAAAAAAAAAAACAGAAAAATGCTTTCGAAAATTATTTGTGTCGTTTTTGTGGCCACATTTGTGTGCAGTGCTGTAGCCTTGCCCAAACAGGATACCACAGAAAAGGATTTAGTGAATATGATCAATAAAATCGACAATGAAGCTTCTCTACCTTTATTCGGCGGCATGATCATCGAACGCTCAGCATCCGGCCGTTCTTTTGGCCCTGCCCCAAAAGCTATTGAAACTTTTGAAGAACGCGCTGAACGTTATTTGCAAACTCACCAATTGAATTTCGCCTTCCCCGATGGTGAAGAAGATGATGAAGAAGTTTCAAATGGTCGTTCCATTGAAGGTGAGTCATCGGTGCAGTGATATATTAATAAGAAATCCAACAAAAAAGACTTAAAGTGAAACGGAACAAAATGAGAGCAAATTTGGAAAAATGTGGAAATAAAACAAGAAAAATTCAAAAAAAAAAAAAAACAAAACCATAAATATTATAAACATTGATAAATACTTTACTACGAGTGCTTCTATAAAACAAAAATTTCATTTGTGATATGATCACTCCGAAAATCCTTATGTCTAAAATAGTAAGAACGAATCATATGCCTCTGCAGAAAGAATTAAAAAATTTCTCCTCGACAAATGCTGGTGACATTTTCCGTGTTTTTAAAATCATCTCCAAGTGGAATTTCACCATAATGTGAGCAAAACGTAGACGCGGCCAGCAGCACTCAGTGATAAGAAATAAATTCACCACAAATGGTACCGCAATGAACTGAATATTCTAAAAGTAACATAACAAGCTACCCCTATTCCTAACCCAACATATGCCCAGTAATCGGCTTGTTTTGCGCCCTGATTCCTTTCTTCCCTAGAAGGGAAGCTTGAGAGCACATTGTTCATAACAAATTCTTCAATTTTTTTCTAGTCTCTATTCCAAGCTGGTCAGGTTTCAAATAATTTTTTCCTCATTTGGCGATATCCATATCTCCTAAATGCAGTGTACTATTGAAATAGGTACTACTCAGAGGTAATCTCACACTCGCAGCTCGTTCTACTACATCACCTACTGTTGTTTCTTTCGGGTAGAGATTTCCCTCGCCTATAGGTACTCGGAAAAGTCCGTGTTTGTTTCACCCATTGTATTTTCGCTTATGGGACTTATGGGACGGGAGCCACCGTGGTGCAATGGTTAGCATGCCCGCCTTGCATACACAAGGTCGTGGGTTCGATTCCTGCTTCGACCGAACACCAAAAAGGTTTTTAAGCGGTGGATTATCCCACCTCAGTAATCCTGGTGACATTTCTGAGGGTTTCAAAGCTTCTCTAAGTGGTTTCACTGCAATGTGGAACGCCGTTCGGACTCGGGTATAAAAAGGAGGTCCCTTGTCATTGAGCTTAACATGGAATCGGGCAGCACTCAGTGATAAGAGAGAAGTTCACCAATGTGGTATCACAATGGACTGAATAGTCGAAGTGAGCCTGATACATCAGGCTGCCACCTAACCTAACCATGGGACTTTCCATATGTATCCCCAGTGACACCTCATCCACTTTCTTGCACGCAAAAAAGGAATTCGATATCCCCAAATATATTTCATGAACATTATACCTTTTCACGGGAAACATGTAGAGTATTTGTCTCAACCATGTCGCAAAAAAAAAAATAAAATAAAAAAAAAACAATATTATTGACAAAAATGTTCCTTGTCCTCCGTGAAAAAGTAAAATTATGCTCTTAAAACATATTCCTTCTCTGGCTGTGCACTTTATTGTCTCTATGGCCACTTTCCTTTATGTTTTAGCTCGAATCTTCAGTTTATTTATCTCTATATGGTGCAATGGTTAACATGTCCCCTTGCATACAAAGATCATGGGCTGAATCCCATGGGTTGAATCCAGTACAGTTACCGAACGAAATGAACAATTTGCTGTTACTTCCATAGCCCTCCGACAATCCGTGAATATGTTCCCGTTTCCTTTCACCAGTCTATCAAATAATAAAGTTGTGTGCAGTATTGCAAATGGGGCATATCGGTTCACTTTTACGTATAGCCCCCATATAAACGGAACCCCAAATTTGGCTTGCAGACCCTCTAAGAGAAGCAAATTTCATCCGATCCGGCTGAAATTTGGTACATGGTGTTAGTATATGGTCTCTAATTACCATGCAAAAATAGGTCCACATCGGTGCATAATTATATATAGCCCCCATATAAACCGATCACCAGATTTGAACTCTGGAGCCTCTTGGAAGACCGAAATTCATCTGATTCAGTTGATATTTGGTACGTGGTGTTAATATATGGCCTCAAACACCCATGCAAAAATTGGTCGAAATCGGTCCATAATTATATATAGCCCCCATATAAACCGATCCCCAGATGTGACCTCCGCAGCCCCTTGGAAGAGCAAAATTCATCCGATTCGTTTGAAATTTGGTACGTGATGTTAGTATATGGCCTCAAACACCTATGCAAAAATTGGTCGAAATCGGTCCATAATTATATATAGCCCCCATATAAACCGATCCCCAGATGTGACCTCCGCAGCCCCTTGGAAGTGCAAAATTCATCCGATTCGGTTGAAATTTGGTACGTGATGTGATCCAACAACCATGCAGGAATTGGTTCATATCAGTTCATAACTATATATAGCCCCCATATAAACCGATCCCCAGATTTGACCTCCGGTGCCTTTTGGAGAAGCAAAATTCATCCGATCTGGCTGAAATTTGGTACGTGGTGGTAGTATATGATATTTAACAACCATGCCAAAAGTGGTCCATATCAGTCCATAATCATATATAGCCCCCATATAAACCGATCCCGAGATTTGGTTTTGGAGTCTCTTGGAGGAGCAACTTTCATCCGAGTCAGTTGAAATTTGGTACATTGTGCTAGTATATGGCCGTTAACAACCATGTCTAACTAGGTCCACATCGGTCCATAGTTATATATAGCCCTCAGATAAATCGATCCCCAATCACACAAAAATTGGTCCATATCAATTTTATAATTGTATATAGCCCCCATATAAGCGACCCCCATATTTCAATTCTGGCTCCCTACGTACCGTGCAAAAGTCCATATCAATTCATAATTATTTGTAGACTTACCTACACATACCTTTTTTGTCTAATATATATTATAGAACGTATGGACTAACTCACAATTTAGAAAACGATTTAAGATACCACAACCCAAGTAATTCGATTGTGGATGACAGCCTTTCGTAGAAGTTTCTACGCAATCCATGGTGGAGAGTACATAAGATTCGGCCTGGCCGAACTTACGGCCATATATACTTGTTTTTTTTTTTTTAAATAGAATTGATTTCCACAATAGAGAAATTTTATTAACGTATCGATTTTTTCCTTCACGCATAACGGATCTCATTCACTATAGTAGTCCCATACACGTGTGAAGGCTAGTCACACGTGTAACTAGCATTTCCTGCCACGGGCAACTAAATTTCGAGCGGGTTGTTAATCGATGTGCAAGGTGACGCATATAGCGGTTTAATGGAAGTCGCTTAATATGATTTATAGCCTCTCATTTTCGATATAACCCCTGTATATTGATAGAGTCGATACAGTCCTTATCCCTCACAATTTAACTTCTTGAATATCACATGCCACCTAGATTGTAAACATTTTAGTTGATTATTGAAATTATTAAAGATTTTCTAAAGACAAATGATTCACATTCAATTCATGCTAGACATTATATCGATGTCCTCATTCCAGAGTACGCTAAGTCGACTTAGCATTTTTTGATGGAGTTCGTTGTTTTATATTCGAACTGATGTGAATTTCATCCTGTTAAAATTTCGAATTTATTGGACACTTCTATCAAAAGTTATGGTTAATATTGTACGTTGTTTGTGACTAAAGTTTTAAAAATTTCCAATCCAAAAAGGGCTAAAATCTGTGTTCGGTCTAAAGTGGTCTAAGTCATTTTTTAGCCATGTTCTATCATCACTATTATGAATTTGTACATACAAAAAAATCTACAATAAACATGATTTTAAGACCGAAAACAGTGAATTTATATCTTATTCGGTTTTTGAGAAACTTTGAACTTGTTTCCTGTAAAATTAACTTTTCAGACTTAGCGTACTTTGGAATGGAGACATCGCTATGACCTTCAGCCCGACTGAACTAAACAGCTTTTTTTACTGAGTTGTGCTATTTGCAAAAATTATATTATTCCAAGATAGAAACTTATTATTCTTACATAAAAAATTGATTTGAAAATCCGAATCCTCCAAATAAGTCATTCATCAGCTAGCCACCATTTAAGTTTGTTTCTTTTTTTTTTTTGGAGATTGCCTTCATTGTCAAACCCAAACAATCATAGTGTGGCGGAAGCAATTGCACATCAATTCAACGGGGAATACGTGCCCGCTTTAAAAGATTACCATTGTCGAAATCACTCCCGTTAGCAAGGGAAAGTCATCATACATACGCATACTTTCATCGTGATGTGTGTCCCACAAAAGATTGACAAAATACTCGCTCGCAGTACGTGCATTGTGGTGAATGAGCTATTTAGACAAATGTTTCTATGACGGCCCAATAAGATGGGCATGTTGTCTGTGTGGACGATAACACGCAAATGAAATGTTTCGAATTTTTACGTGAGTAGATTTTTTAAATAAATCATTTTGAGGCGTTTTACGTTTGGTTTTTGGAAATAACGAAAGTGAAGTGAAAATCTTTGTTAGAAAAAATGGGATGTTTTTTTCGAAGGGAAGAAATAAATAATTTGTTTCCTTAAACGGGATTGTGGCGTAATTTAACAAATCGTTTGAAATTGATTGAAGGATATTTAGAATAGTGATTTTGGGGGCATCCTGCAGATGGTACACCGACAAAATAGGTTATACAATATTGAATGAAAAATAATTTCAGTGGACCTATACCTTAATCCTTTGAGTAGTCAGGGTATAATAAGGTGGATTTGCAGTCAAAATAATGAAATTATTTATGAATGAAATAACTTATGCCAAAATTAAGTTACATAAAACATAAAGACAGTGAAATTGTCACCCAAGATCGCCTTAATTTTGTTCACATTTGGGAGGTATACGCTTTTCATAATGTCCAAGTTTAAAAGGTTTCACTGTAGTTGGCTTTAATATTTTGGAAAATTTATCAATGTATTCAAATATTATGCAGAATAATTAGGCACCAAAATCTCGCACTACATATGAATATACACTGAAAATTTTTTGCGAAAGGTTCCACAACTCAATGAAATTTTCCTTTTTTCTAAGTATGTCTCAAACCTTTGATGAACTAAACGTGGGTATAAACTTCAATGACCGAGAATACAAAAGTTCAATATGATCTAAAGCAGATGAACTTTTTCCTATGATTCACATAAATAGTAAGAACCTTATGGTTATGGCCATGATTTGGCGTCAAGGATTTTTATACTCTGCGCCACACTGTGGAACAGGGTATTGCATATGTTTGCAACACCCAGAAGGAGATGAGATAGACACTGGTGTCTTTGGCAATAATGCTCAGGATTGGTCCCTGAGGCGTCTATCTGTGAACACCTTTTTGCGATAAAAGTCTAGGTCGCAGTTTTAGTCCAATCGACTTCAATTTCCCGCCATATGACCACAAAGGTCAAAGTTGTAATCCGATTTACGTGAAATTTTGCACAGGGAGTAGAATTAATATAGTAACTATGCATTTCAAATTTGGTTGAAATCAGTTCAGATTTCGATATAACTTCCATATATATATTTTTTTACGATTTAGGCAGTACTGGCCAAAATACTCACATTTTCCTTATAAAATTGCCACTGCTATTTCGAAACCTTGTAAAAATTACTCCGATTTGCCTATACTTCTAATACATATCTATCGACCGATAAATCATAAACACAATATTGCGAAGTTGCCTCAAAATTGGTACAAATTTGATTTTTTATAGCAGTTTGTTCCACCCCAGGGCATTAGCCGACTTAAAGTTAAAGTCTATAAATTTTGTAGAACTCTAACAAATGTTGAGCAGATAGGGTCAGATTTAAATATATGTATGTATATAGGAACATAAACCTTTATATATAGCAGCCATTACATTGGATCGATTTGATATGCTATCGAAAATGTGGATGTACAAATGGTGCAGGGTATAATATAGTCGGCCATGCCCGACTTTTGACTTTGCTTACTTGTGTTTTATACCCTTCACCATAGGAAGGGGGTGTATTAACTTTGTCATTCCGTTTCTAACACATCGAAATATTGCTCTAAGACCCCATAAAGTATATATATTCTGTGTCGTGGTGAAATTCTGAGTCGATCTGAGCATGTCCGTCCGTCCGTCTGTTGAAATCACGCTAACTTCCGAACGAAACAAGCTATCGACTTGAAACTTGGCACAAGTAGTTGCTATTGATGTAGGTCGGATGGTATTGCAAATGGGCCATATCGGTCCACTTTTACGTATAGCCCCCATATAAACGGACCCCCAAAATTTGGCTTGCGATTGCTCTAAGAGAAGCAAAATCCGATCCGGCTGAAATTTGGTACATGGTGTTAGTATATGGTCTCTAACAACAATGAAAAAATTGGTCCATATCGGTCCACTTTTACGTATAGCCCCCATATAAACGGACCCCCAAATTTGCCTTGCGATCGCTCTAAGAGAAGCAAATTTCATCCGATCCGGCTGAAATTTGGTACATGATGTTAGTAAATGGTCTCTAACAACCATGCAAAAATTGGTCCATATCGGTCCATATTTATATGTAGCCCCCATATAAACCGATTCCCCGATTTGGCTTGCGGGGCCTCTAAGAGAAGCAAAATTCATCCGATCCGGCTGAAATTTGGTACATGGTATTGGTATATGTTCTCTAATGACCATGCAAAAATTGGTCCACATCGGTCCATAATTATATATAAATTATATAGGAGGAGCAAAATTCATCCGATCCGGTTGAAATTAGCAACGTGGTGTTAGTATAAGGCCGCTAATATCCATGCCAAAATTGGTCCATATCGGTCTATAGTTATATATAGCCGATCCCCAATCACACAAAAATTGGTCCATATCGGTTCATATTCATGGTTGCCAGTCGAGCCAAAAATAATCTACCAAAATTTTATTTTTATGGAAAACATTGTCAAAATGTTATTTCTATAGAAAATTTTGTAAAAATTTTATTTCTATAGAAAATTTTGTCAAAATTTTATTTATATAGAAAATTTTGTAAAAATTTTATTTCTATAGAAAATTTTGTCAAAATTTTATTTCCATAGAAAAATTTTTCCAAATTTTATTTCTATAGAAAATTTTTTCCAAATTTTATTTCTATAGAAAATGTTGTCAAAATTTTATTTTGTCAAAATTTTATTTCTATAGAAACTTTAAACTTAATTATATATTTATGTATTTCATCGGCCTTTTTTAGTTTAATATGTACTATGTATGGACTACATTGTAATTTAGAAGACGGTGTTAGGAAGTTTTAAGATACCTTGCCATCGGCAAGTGTTACCGCAACCAAGTAATTCGATTGTAGAGTTCCTACGCAATCCATGGTGGAGGGTACATAAGCTTCGGCCTGGCCGAACTAACGGACGTATATACTTGTTTCTTAATTATGTCTCAAACATGTTATGAACTAAACGTGGGTATAAAGTTCAATGACCGAAGATATATAAGTTCAATATGACCTAAAGCTTATGAAAATTTTCCTACGAATCCCAAAAATAGTAAGAATGAACTACTGTATGGTCAAAATGGTCATGATTTAGCGCCAATGATTTTTTTCTTTAATTTTAGTTTATTTTTTCCTCTCTTGAGAGGGTGTCCAACTTTTGTGGAAATCTCAAACTGTGGAGTACAATTTTTTTCGCACTACGTAGTTCATTCTTCCTATAAAACGTTTTTAGTTTTTTTTTTGTGCATACTTCTCATTGGAACTTGGAAGAATTTTCTTCTGGACTTTAGAATTTTTTGCTATTTTTATTTTTTGTACGTCTTTTTTCTATGGCTACTTTTAAATGATTAGCGGTCTAATATATATAGTCATATACAAATTTGTATTCCTAAGTACCACATATCCATTCAAGGCTAAATATATATCTACAAGACAAATAAATTAAGCATTCCATCGCCACATTGCCTCTCAAATATTTTTTATTAAATAATTCCGAAAAAAAATATTACAAAATTGTATGACCCCCTTCTCAACTCAACTAAATATTGCATAAATTCACATGGTCACGTATATATAATAGAAAGTGAAATTTATTCTCATAAAACTCCTTAACGTCAGCTGTACGTACGCATAAAATATGCCAAAAATGTAATTAAACACAATGAAATGAATTACGACCATACCACTAAGACTAACGAAAAAAATTTTAATATGCTGATTATGTTACATTGAATGTCTCAGAAAAAGAAAAACGAAATTCAATGACAAAATGAAATATAAACAAAAAGTGACAACAACCTTCAAAACGAATATTGTCTGCTTGTTTTGGATTAATCAGAAAAAAGGCACACAAAAAAATACAACAATAAAAAGAATTGTTGTTATCCTAAAATTTGTATTCAAATAAAGCTTAAACAAATTTTCTTTATTAAGGCAAAACTTTTTAATGTGAATTATGACAATGTTTTCATTAAATTAAGTTATGGGTTGACATTAAATTGTATGGAGTTCATCCATCAAATTCTCCAAATTTTCAGTAACAAAAAAAATTAAATAAACGTCAATGCCCTCTAGTTTCTGTTAAGAAAACTAATTTTATTATTATTTGGAAAATATAAAGTCTTTTTTAAGGCAAAGCTATGGTTTACCGAAAGCTTCATTTAAGCCATGCTTGAATTCTTCTCATCTTTGCTCTCTTATGTTATATATCTCTTATACTAGAAAGCTCTCTTTCCGTTTCCGTTTCCTTTAATTTTAATTTTATTATAAAATTTATAGCATACTTTTAGGCTTTATGATTTAATTGTAGCTTTTTATTATGTGTTGAAACTTGTTTCTTTCTTTTCGTAAATGATTTAGTTGTAATTTTATTTATTTTGTATATTTCTTCCAGAACCCCGCAGCAAGAAAATGAAGAAAATGTTGGTACCTTTGCTTTTGGCTTTGAAATTGAAGAAGGCTGTTATTGTTAAGGTTCTCTTCATGATCATCAAGTTCATCTCCCTCAAGAGTTTGGCCATCTCCCTCTTGGCTCTCTTCTTCGCCGGTAAGTGTTAAAAGAGAATTATTTTTTTACATATTTTTCAATAGACTATCATCATACCAAACAATAATTCCATAATAATTGGATTTTTAGTCATTAATTAATATTTTTTTTTTATACCCAAAACCACATGGTGGTCAGGGTATAAAAGCTTTGATCTCCCAAAAAGTGTGCCTACCACAAATATTGATTTTAGACTCCATCAAATATATACCAACCGACTCAGAATCATCTCCTGAGTCGATCTAGCCTTGGTGTCCGTCCGTCCATGTATTTGTTGTTCACAGGATTCCGGTCCCAATTATTAACCGATTTTGATGAAATTTCTTATATGACTTTTTTTGGCACAAGGACGAACGCTTTTGAATTTGGAAAAAATCAGATCATATTTGGATATAGCTCCCATATATATGTATCGCCCGATTTTCACAAATTTGGTTATTAAACCCTTATTTATCAACCGATATTACTCAAAGTTGGCCAAATCTAATTTTCTGTAGTACGTACTATGGTCATACAACCCTCATTTATTAACCGATCTTACTCAAAGTTGGCCAAATCTAATTTTCTGTAGTACTTACTATATGTGCAAAAACTCATCGAAATCGGTTCAGATTTAGCTATAGCTCTCATATATATGTAGCGCCCGATTTTGTCAAATTTGGCCATAAGTCCCTCATTTATCATCCGATCTGACTCAAAGTTGGCCAAATCTAATTTTCTATTGTACTTACTATATGTGCAAAAAATCATCGAAATCGGTTAAGATTTAGCTATAGCTCCAATATATATGTAGCGCCCGATTTTGCCAAATTTGGCCATAAGTCCCTCATTTATCATCCGATCTGACTCAAAGTTGGCCAAATCTAATTTTCTCTAGTATTGACTACATGTGCAAAAAATCATCGAAATCGGTTAAGATTTAGCTGTAGCTCCCATATAACGGGTGATTTGTTAAGAGCTTGATAACTTTTTAAAAAAAAAAAACGCATAAAATTTGCAAAATCTCATCGGTTCTTTATTTGAAACGTTAGATTGGTCCATGACATTTACTTTTTGAAGATAATTTCATTTAAATGTTGACCGCGGCTGCGTCTTAGGTGGTCCATTCGGATAGTCCAATTTTGGGCAACTTTTTCGAGCATTTCGGCCGGAATAGCCCGAATTTCTTCGGAAATGTTGTCTTCCAAAGCTGGAATAGTTGCTGGCTTATTTCTGTAGACTTTAGACTTGACGTAGCCCCACAAAAAAATAGTCTAAAGGCGTCAAATCGCATGATCTTGGTGGCCAACTTACCGGTCCATTTCTTGAGATGAATTGTTCTCCGAAGTTTTCCCTCAAAATGGCCATAGAATCGCGAGCTGTGTGGCATGTAGCGCCATCTTGTTGAAACCACATGTCAACCTAGTTCAGTTCTTCCATTTTTGGCAACAAAAAGTTTGTTAGCATCGAACGATAGCGATCGCCATTCACCGTAACGTTGCGTCCAACAGCATCTTTGAAAAAATACGGTCCAATGATTCCACCAGCGTACAAACCACACCAAACAGTGCATTTTTCGGGATGCATGGGCAGTTCTTGAACGGCTTCTGGTTGCTCTTCACTCCAAATGCGGCAATTTTGCTTATTTACGTAGCCATTCAACCAGAAATGAGCCTCATCGCTGAACAAAATTTGTCGATAAAAAAGCGGATTTTCTGCCAACTTTTCTAGGGCCCATTCACTGAAAATTCGACGTTGTGGCAGATCGTAAGTCTATTCACGATGAAATGTCAAAGCATACTGAGCATCTTTCTCTTTGACACCATGTCTGAAATCCCACGTGATCTGTCAAATACTAATGCATGAAAATCCTAACCTCAAAAGAATCACCCTTTATATGTAGCGCCCGATTTTCACAAATTTGGTCATAAAACCCGTATTTATTAACCGATCTTACTTAAATTTGGCTTACTCTAATCTTCTATAGTACTTACTATATGTGCAAAAAATCATCGAAATCGGTTCAGATTTAGCTATAGCTCTCATATATATGTATCGCCCGATTTTCACAAATTTGGTCATAAAATCCTTATATATTAACCGATCTTACTTAAATTTGGCTTACTATAATCTTCTATAGTATTTACTATATGTGCAAAAAATCATCGAAATCGGTTAAGATTTAGCTATAGTTCCCATATATATGTAGCGCCCGATTTTACCAAATTTGGCCATAAGTCCTTCATTTATCAACCGATCTTACTCAAAGTTGGCCAAATCTAATTTTCTATAGTACTTACTATATGTGCAAAAAATCATCGAAATCGGTTAAGATTTTGCTATAGCTCCCATATATATGTAGCGCCCGATTTTCACAAATTTGGTCATAAAACCCTTATTTATTAACCGATCTTACTTAAATTTGGCTTACTCTAATCTTCTATAGTATTGACTATATTTGCAAAAACTCATTGAAATCGGTTAAGATTTAGCTATAGCTCCCATATATATGTAGCGCCCGATTTTCACAAATTTGGTAATTAAACCCTTATTTATTAACCGATCTTACTCAAAGTTGGTCAAATCTAATTTTCTACAATACTTACTATATGCGCGAAAAATCATCGAAATCGGTTAAGATTTAGCTATAGCTCCCATATATATGTAGCGCCCGATTTTGTGAAATTTGGCCATAAGTCCCTCATTTATCAACCGATATGATCAAAGTTGGCCAAATCTAATTTTCTACAGCATTTACTATTTGTGCAAAAAATCATCGAAATCGGTTAAGTTTTATCTATAGCTCTCAAATATATGTATCGCCCGTTTTTCAAAAATTTACCCCTTATAACTTTATTTCTGACCATAATAGCCTCATTTCTTAACCTATCTGACTCAAATTTAGCACAAGATAATCTCCTGTAATATCAACAAAACCTTCAAAATATAATGCAAATCGATTCAGATTTAGCTATAGCTCCCATATATATGTATCACCCGTTTTTCAAAAATTTACCCCTTATAACTTTATTTCTGACCATAATAGCCCTATTTAGTACCCGATCTTACTCAAATTTAGCAGAAGGTAACCTTTTGTGATATGAACCAAACCTGGAAAATTTGATTTATTTTGTTTCTTATTCGATCTTTTTCTGTTTTAATAAAAATGCTTTATTTTGTCAAGCTTGAGATCTATTTTTTTTTATTCTTTTCAATTCATCCGTCCTAATATTTCGCAATTTTCTTTGAATTGCTTCATCAGAGGTGTATGATATATGCGTCAATCACTACACAAAATTCTTATTAGAGCATCACTGCTCTCGTCAGCTTTCGCTATTGCACTGGAAAATATTATCCAAATCGGTTTACATTTAGATATAGCTTCCATATATATGCACCGTTCGATTTTCCCAAATTTGGCCATAATACTCTTATTTATGAACCAATGTTGCTCAAATTTCAAATGTGCATGTATTGGGCGATCGTATTTAGGCTTACATGTAGCTCTATCAGACATTTCTGTTCAGATTGTGATAAAACTCCCGTAACCATGTACCCCTTAATGTTCTTAAATATGGAAATGCGGTTTATCTACCAAACCTATTCCACTGATACACTACAAACTAATTCAGTAGGGGTAGAAAGTCGGCCCCGCCCGACTTTCTACTTTACTCATTTGTTTTATTATATTTTTTATTTACTTATTTATATCTTTATTTATTTATTTCAGGTGCCACTTTCTTCAAGGATTTATTGGGCAAGAAAAAGGAACACATCACCACTGCCTACATTACCGGTAGCCCTGCCGCCGAAATTGTGCACTCGGACTGGAATCGTAATGGACAAGCTGCTGCTTCCGATTTGGCCTACAACCACTACGGTTTGGCTCAACCTTTCTAAGCACCTCTAATTTCTAATTGTCTTTAAGTCTATCTAAATCCCTTAAATCCTGCCTTTTTCAACTCTACCAACTCTGTAAACTCTATCCTATGTTTTCTTCACTTCTTCACCACTTTCTTCCACCGCCCGCCTGCCACCTTCCCTTTAGAAAACAAACTAGAAAAACAAGACTAAATTTTGATTAGTTTTAGAATTTAGTAACAACATAATTTTAGTTAGATTTTTTATTTTCACTTGCTATAAACCAAATATCTTTAACTTAAACACAAATGAATGGTCTAGGGGATATGTATGCATTCCCCAAAAACCATTTCCAACGACCCTTGGCTATTGAAAACTTTGGACCTAAAGCTATTCCTTCACCATGCATCACTGTTCATACATTTGAAATCCCATAAAATTTAAAGCCTAAGCATTATTTCTTCTTCATGCTCTGTTAGATTTTTGGACTAACAAGGCCAGCAAAAAAGAATACCGCTTCGGGATTATTCCAGCCATCAAAACAAAAAATTCAAGTGTGAAATTCCTTCATAACACCAAAAAATGTTTATCCAAAAGAAATTTTAAGTCGCCATTATTATTTTTATTTCTTTGTTTTTTTTTTTTGTATAAATCTAAAAGAAAAACAAAAAAATCAAGCCGGTATATAACTACACTGGTACCACACTCAGGTTGTATTTCTTTAAGGATGAATATATGGCCTAAAGCGTTCTGTATTAGCACTTTGCGTATTATGCTTACTATGAATTTCCATGTTGTTTTTTTGAGTTTGCCTTCTTTTCTGTGCGTTGATATTTAGTCCTTAATACCAACAGGGAATGGGAGATTATGCTAATAAGCCATCAAAAAAACAACAACAACAAAAAGTATCATCACATAATTTATTTTGCATTAATTTTAAGTATTTATATAAAAAACAAAAAAACAAAACCATATAAAATAAAACAAAATGACAAAGCAAATTGAATAAAAATTCATTGAAAAGCATTTACGTACATGAGTTTTATTTTTCCTTTTTCCCGGAAATGACACTGACGGCACAAATGAAGCCATAATAAATATAAGACTATTCAAATGTTATTTGAGTTAACAATAGGGGTTGACCTTAAAATGAGCTTAGAGTAAAGAAGAAAAAAAATATATTATAAATAGATTTGGTATTCTCTTGTATAAAACACATAAAACGTTGGGGACAATAACATTAAATTTTAATACAACATTTAAATTTAACTAAATGGAATTATAAATTAAATTCAAATATGAATTTGAATATATTATTATTTATAATAAATAAATAATAAGTATTGACATTTATTGCACAGCCAAAATTTCGTCTTAAAAACACAATTAATTACTCTGAAAAATTATTGTCCTAATATATAAGATTATGCCATCTCAATTTTAAGATACGCAATTTAGACATATTAAAGACAAATTTCTTTAAAACTTTGCAATTTCAATTAAAAGATAGTTTATAATATTTACTTAAAAAATTTTATCATTAAAATTAGGACACAAATCTTACAAACATTTTTCTCTCCATTAAAGTTTGATGATTAACTTAAAGTAGTCTTCTTAAAATTAACTGATATTTAGAACCTTTAGATTTAAGAAAAACGCTTCAAGTAAAGGCTAGGTTAGGTTAGGTGGCAGCCCGATGTATCAGGCTCACTTAGACTATTCAGTCCACACTCAAAAAAAAGTGAACTCACTATTTCACTAAAGCCAATTTAACTATATTTTAGTTCATGAACTTATTATATTTGGTGAAAGTTTCATTTACTCTAATAATTTTTTGCGTACGTTAGTTAAATAAACTAAAAGACGGGAAAAAATTATACACAAGTTAAGGATAGAGATTTACTAAATTCGTATTTGTCATAAAATAGTTCATTATTTCTTCATATTTGTAAATTTTACTACAAAATCGTCCATCATGAACTTTGTATGTCACTAAAGACATTCTTGCAATTTTCAACTCCAAAATTTTCCTTCAAACTACAAAATTTTCTTTAAAAAGTAAAAAAAATATTTATATCTAATAAATTGTCTTGAATTTGTCGAAAAATATTTACTTGTTTTTGTGATATCGGCGCGATGCCAGCGCTTGTAATACTGTTTAGTTAAAAATTTCTAAAAATATTCAAAATTTTCTAAAATTAATCAAAAGTTTTCTTCCTGGTGGGTTCACTATTTTTTCAGTGCATTGTGATACCACATTGGTGAACTTCTCTCTTATCATTGAGTGCTGCCCGATTCCATGTTAAGCTCAATGACAAGGGACCTCCTTTTTATAGCCGAGTTCGAACGGCGTTCCACATTGCAGTGAAACCACTTAGAGAAGCTTTTGTCACCAGCATTACTGAGGTGGGATAATCCACCGCTGAAAAACTTGTTGGTGTTCGGTCGAAGCAGGAATCGAACCCACTACCTTGTGTATACAAGGCGGGCATGCTAACCATTGCACCACGGTGGCTAAGACTTGTTTCAAAGATTTAGCATTTCTGGTTTCCAATTTTCCTGAAATTAAGAAAATATTTTATGCTTTAAAGTATTCGTTATAATTTTTAGTTTTTAAACTGGCATTTATTTATTATTATTAATAGATA